>NC_134470.1:25563723-25752226 GCF_964194025.1 Convolutriloba macropyga
AGCATAGCAGTAAACGTTATCAGGGAACCCTGAGAACTGTAATCTCTAATATTTTTTTAATCTCCTTTATTTTTTTCAATTTTCAAATGAAAGGATATAGACTTTTAATTATGTAATGAGATCAGATGGGGCCAGTGAGGTTCTAGCGCCTGCTCGCTGAAGATCTGCGGTAACAATATTTTCGTTGATAAGTGGGTTGCAATTCGGCAAATATTGCAACTTTTAGTTTTTTCCAGGCATACTGAGCAATGGATATACATTCCAATTTTGTCCGCAAATTCTGCATGAGTTGCATGATTGCGTTGCAATCGTGTGACTGCGCTATTGCAATCTCTTCATGACCGTTGCTGGTTACACACGCATTGCGTTACTGTTGTTTTGATTTGCGGTTGGTTTATTTGATATGCTGTTGATCCTTGACACCCATCTTCATAGGGAATCCTCAAGATTTCCCTTTGTGTTTCAGTAATAAGTGTCTATCATATTTGTTAGGAAAGGCTTCTCTGATTATCGTATCTTCTTTGTTTGCAAGCGACTGTTTTATGTTTGTTTCTTCTCTTTTTTTCCTTAAAAGATTTTAATCAGTTTGCTCTTCTGTAGTCTCAAAAAAGGCAAAAATAAACATCTCGTTATGTTGCGGCATCTAATAAAAGCTCTCAGCTTTACTGTCCCAATTTGTTTTGTTTGTCATTGTGTCAGCCACAAATTAAGCATTCTTACTATTTAAAATCCATTCACCTTTCGCAGAAAAACAAATAAGATTTAAATTAGTGAGGCAGTTGTTTTATCGCACATTTCCCACGGTTTATCTCCCATAGAAAACCAGTTTCCTTGATTTATCTACAATCATTTTGTCAGTTAATCAGACATCATCATCACTAAGAGGTTTTGTGATATCACTCTATTTCGATTATGCAGGCGATGCCACGGTTGTCTCAGTCCATGGGTTTAAGGTGGACATTTCTTGGCGGTTGGGAGTTAACTAAGAAGTTTCTCTACAGTGATATTCACTTTTGGACGCGAGACCATTTTCCGGGTATGTCTTTACTTTTTCCCAACGAAACGGTGGGTCTTATGTCGGTTTTTTCCAGAGTGTTGATATTTAATATTGTGTCTTCGCATAGTGTTTTGACTGCGCCTTTGTTATACGCAGGTGAAATGTAGTACAATTTTACGGACGCAAACGCGCATTAATCAACTAATACATAATTTGCGGTGCGAACTCCACTTCAAATTGATATTCAAGTACTCGAACTTCGCAAAGAAAAAGCGCTAGTCCTTTTCGTTAAGTGAAGATGAGTTTCAACAGAACATTTCATTTCACAACTCGTTCCTAGTCGACGTAATGGAGAACAGGGAAATAGTAGGAGATATTTTTTTTACCCCTTTTAAAAATTTAAAAAAAGTATCTTTCAATTCAAAGAAAAAGTGTCTCAAACACACTTTAACAAGCGAGCACTTAGAGGAACCAGAGAGCTGATTGATAATGAAGATAAAGCTAAGACTAAAATTGAGACTAAGACTATAACTGAGACTAAATCAAAAACTGAGACTAAGATTAAAACTGAGACGAAACGTAAAACTGAGACCAAGACTAAAACTGAGACCAAATCTAAAACCGAGACCAAGACTAAACCTAAAAATGAGACTGAAGATAATATATATGCTAGAATTAAGTTCAAATGTACAGAATGTAATGAAACAATTCGAAGTAAAATAGCCCTTACTACCCAGTCATAATAGAAATTATCTAGAGGATACTGAAGGCTATGATAAAAACTCTAGTTTGAACAAGCGAGACTTTCATATTACTGATAAAGCTAGATGTTACCTTGAAGATATAGATGAAGCAATTAATTATTCGGCAGAAGAAACTAAATATTGTTACCAGTTTAGAAAAGTTAAGGGCTTTAAATATAAGATTACAGCAGAGCGTTAGTACAAGAAGAGAACTAAAGAAGAAGTTAAGATCACGAAAATATTTTTCAACACAGACTATATTATTAGTAAGGCTTTATTTGATTACCTCAAATTCAAACAATGGCTAAACTTTTAAAAAGAATTCTAAGAATGTTATGGCTACGACTTTGAGTTTCTTGAAGCAAGAAAAACTCAGTTAAATATTGAACCAACTAAAGCATCTATTGGTAGTTATATAGATTTACCATCAGATGGAAAAAATTTTAAATCAATATTAAATATACGTAATTGAAATTAAAACTGTCTACAACTATCTATTAGCGCTTGGCTACATGCAGCTTATTACCATGCAACTCGTGAAAATAATTATGTTAATAATCTAATTTTACCAAGACAACAACTTGAAGATGACATTAACTTTATATTAAGAATAGAGAAAATATATAGGGTTAAAATATGGGTAAACACACCTTGTGATGGGGGTAAAGTAAAACATTTAAACCAACGGATGACTTTTATAAAGATCGAAAAGATGTTAGAATATTTGTTTGGGAAAGTTATAGAGTAGAACACTGTGTTCTATTTAAAAGAACAGAAATCTTAATGGATGGAACAAATAACAGCCAGATTAAAATTTATTAATGTAACAGATGAATTCATTGGTTTAGTTCCCAAACTAAATACGAGAAACATGAATGTAGCCACTAGAGGTTGTTTGCCCAAGAAAGAAGACAATTAGTTTTCTAAATGAACACAAACGCCAAGATAAAAATATTATAACTGCTGATATAGAATGTTGTGTTGTCAACATAGATCACTCTGGCTAATATGTTATAACCGAATACATACCAATAAGTGTGGGTTACATATGGCGTAGCACAGATGAAGTTAAAATCTTCTAATACTTCTTTGGTCTCGACTGTCTCAAAAGATCTGATACTGATCTACTACCCATTGAAACTGAGAATAACGTCAAATATAACAAAAAAATATTTATAGAAAAAGATAATTTATGTCAATAAATTATAGCCGATAACATTTTCCGTAAATACGGTAAAACAATTATTAATAAAGTAAGAGATCACTGTCGTGAAACTGGTAAATATAAAGGACCAGCATGTAAAGTATGTAATCTATGATACAAAAAACAAAACTTCATTCTTGTTATATTCCATAATGGTAGTGGTAATGATTTCAACCTACTATATAGTGAAATCTTCAAAAAGAATAGTTACAAAAGGAGAGTATATAAGATACCATTGGCTGCCGGTAAATCTAAAATGGTTAACATTGGTTGCCTTTAATTCTTAGACAGTTAAAATTTCTTAGCTTTGCTTATAGACCAAGTGGCAAAGATATACGGATGCAAAATTGAAACATTATGTCCCTATAAACACTTTGGTTTAGACTCTTATGGTAGTGGAACTACTAATTGTAGTAAGGCTACCAAAAATTTATATAGGTATACCAAGAAATTATAGGTAATCCAAAAAACGAAGACTTCAAATCCTCTCTCTCTCTCTCTAAAAAATTACCAACACAAAAAGAAAGATATCTTTTTATAAAAAACAGTCATAAAACTGGTAAAGATCTAACTATAGCGTATTTACGAAATGATTTGGAAATATTGAACTTTTGCATGAATGAACATGTTCAACTAAGTATGAAAAAAATTAGTCTCAATCCTCTATACTATGTAAGTCTTCCTGGTTATAGTTTTGATCGTTGTTTAATTTTAAGTAGTGCTACATTAGCTAAATTACAGGATAAACAAATGCTAGATGATTTTATTGAAGCAAAGAGAGGTAACATATGTGGTATAATGGGTATTAGAAAAGTTTAAAGTATAGAAAGTAAAAGACCGATCTGGTAAACAACTTATACGGCTATGCAAAGATGCAGAAGCTATCTTATAAGTACTTTGAGTACATTTCTACTATATTTCTAGATAAGGGGTAAACCACGCTTCAGCGTACATTTAACACTCCAGATGATAGTGATCATTGTTATTATATAGTTTGGGATATTGGTTACAATGATATCTGTAAAGATAGCACAGATCAACTAATATTAATGCCTAATAAAAGAATGATAAATGTTAATGAGTTAGGTTATAGAGAAAAAAAGAAAGGTAGTGCGAGATCAGAGAAATTAATCTTAGACCAAAACAACAAAACAGAAGATATGGTTCATTAAAGGATGTTGAAGTTCTATGTTAAGATGGAAGATAAAGTAACTAAACTAAATAGAGTTAATAAATTTAAACAGGATTATCTATTGACAACCATAAACTTTTCTAAGTTTTTAATTGTCAATATTTGTTTAAATTGATTAGTTGTTTAGAGATTATATTCAAAATAATACAAACAAAAGAGCAACAGCTAAAACCGGAGCAGAAAAGAATGTAGGGAAATTAATGAATAGCTCTCTATATAGGAGGATGTGCATGAATCCTTTACACCTCCTTCAAAGGAAGTGTTAACAAGATGAAGAAAAAAACGAAAAGTCTAAGTAAATAAACATTTAAGGATATAATTTGATTTAAGAGTAACTGTCAAATTGAATATACAAAGAAAAAAATAGTCATCCACCAGCATATGTAGGTGTTACTATATTAGATTTAAGTAAATTACAAAGTTATGATATATTCTACATCATCCTTCAACCATCTCTCAAAGATCCAATACTACACTATATGGATATTGATAGTTTTATACTAAGTTTTACTGATGGTAACGTTGACGGTGAACAAATTGACTTAAGTAATCTCGATCCGCGAAGCATCAACTCTGTTGATCCACGAAACGAATTCCCGATACACCAATTAAAACTATGAGCAAACTACTTGGTAAATTCAAGCATGAATTAGGAAGTAAAGTCATAGATGAGTTTGTAACCCTATCACAAATGACATACAGCTTTAAAGTTTACCCCAATAAAATTGAAGAGAAAGGGATATGGAGTCGTAACAATGTTGAACATGAGGAGTATTTTTATGCACTAATGTATAACAACGAGAGAACTGTAGAAGAATATAGAATACAAAAAACTGGTAATAACATTACATTAACAAAAACAAGTAAGATTAGTTGAAACACATTTGATGATAATAGATTTTATGTAAATGTTATTAAATGCTATAACCATGATGAGAATCAACATCTATTCAAAAGAGATGTAGTAAATAAATTTATTGCTGCATCATTGGAACAAGTAATAGATTTAAAATTAATATAGTAAAAAAAACAAAGACCAACTTATAAATGATATTGAAGAATTAACAACCAATGATGATAGAAGCCAAAACTAATTGCTTTTACATTATATAATGATTTATCTGCGAATCAGTTTCACTGATCTACCAAGCATTGGAGGTACCAAGGACTTCGACCTTTTCCCAAATTATAATTTTTATAACTATAAAAATGACTAAGCTAAAAAAACTTATACAATTAAACAATCTAGAAAAATAAAACAGAAGAAATAGATCAGACGATAAATTAAGACAACAAGAATATTATGGTGACTTAGAAGAGTTATTTGATCTAGTAAGTAAAACATTAAATGATAATGCTGAAACAATGCAGGATATCCAGAACCAAAATTTATCAGCAGTAGCCTACGCCACCCAAAAGAGTGTGGGGTACCAGCGACAAACAAATCAGCTTTTTTGATGAACGAGCTGCTCTCTTATCACCCACACTTGATCTACTTGTAACATTAAAAGATGATAGAGACAAAACATTTTCTGTAAACAATAATATGATTGATATTTTAATACTGACGGGTAAACAAACAAATAAACAATTCGAATAATTATCAGCTGATCCAAATTCAAACAAATTTAAAGTAAATAGTAAAGATGTATCCCTATTACCTGATGGTATTACAAAGAAAGGTAAAGTCTATGAATTTGTTAAGGGTTTTTCTATGTTTTTGACTAATAAAGATGTAAACGAAAGAGATATAAAAGGTAATGAAAACAAAATTTAACAATTTCTAAGGTATATCTGTCAAAAACAAAGAGAAGATACTACAATTAATAGATTGAAACTTATAAGAAGAATATCAGCTAGTATTGGGGAACCCAGCGCACAGATTGCATCACCAATAGTGGTTTCCACTAGCGAAGATGAAATATACCGACGTGTTATTAGTGATTATGAAAAAGAGGCAGTAGAAGAAGAAGAGTCAGAAACTGTTTACGAGAGTGATGAAGAAGTGGAAGCTTGTGGTTGTCGCAAAGCTGACCCAAAAAATTTAGAAGAGAGATTAGAATTACTAATACTAAAAACAAAATCTGGTTATTATGGATTATATGAAAAATGTTAATT
Organism: Convolutriloba macropyga; assembly: GCF_964194025.1. NCBI lineage: Eukaryota > Metazoa > Xenacoelomorpha > Acoela > Convolutidae > Convolutriloba > Convolutriloba macropyga. Next base: position 25,569,978 of record NC_134470.1, read on the forward strand.
TTATCTAAGCAACTATTATCAATGAATTTTATTAATAAAGAACATCTAGATATTTTTTGTCCATGAGCAAGGCTATGATCACATCCATAGATAAATTGTAACAACAACAACAACTAATACTAGCTAAAAAAGTATTGAGTTCTCAGATAACAGTCTAGAAGAGAAAGAATAATACCGTTAGATAAAGATAAAAGATGGTCAGCTCATTTGATAGAAAAAACATCTCTAAGTAGTTACAATAATAATGATAAGTTTACATAAACTGTTATAGATAAAATCACAAAATATGCATTAGCTACACCCTTAAACAGAAAATCCGTTATATCTATAACTATTGGTTTTGAAATAGCATTAGGTGAAAGTAGAAAACCAGAAAAATAATGGTTAGATAGAGGCAGTGAGTTTTAAAATAAAACATTTAAATCATTCTTCAAAGAATATGAAACGGTGAAGAAGGTTCCGGGATAGAACCATATTCTACTTATAATGATTTAAAGGCTGTGATTACAGAGAGATTCAATAGTACGTTATTACACATATTTAATAAACCAATGTTCATCGACGGGAATGGTAATTGGGTAGTATATTAAATGATGCAGTAATAAGATGTAACAATAAAACTCATTCAACAATTAATATGACACAATTTGCTGCTTCTAATGATCCTGATAAAATTAAATACACATTTAGTTTCAAGAAATTTAAACCAAAAATTAAAATTGGTGATTATGTCAGGAATGCTGACAAACGTCACATTTTCTCCAAAGAATACACTTCTAACTGGAATAGAGAAATATTTGAAGTTAATGAAGTTTTATAAACTCAACCACCACCAAATAGAATAGAAGATAGTAATGGCGAAATCATAGAAGGCAAATACTAAGAACAGGAATTATCAAAATCCGAGTTTGATTTTGAATCTAATCATAAAGTTTGGAATCATTATAAATAAATGTTTCTGCTAACAAATACAAAGATGACAAGAAATATTATGGTGACTTAGAATAAATATTTGATCTAGTAACTAAAACATTAAATGATAATGCTGAAACAATGCAGGATATCCAGAACCAAAATTTATCAGCACTAGCCTACGCCACCCAAAAGAGTGTGGGGTACCAGCGACAAACAAATCAGCTTTCTTGATGAACGAGCTGCTCTCCTATCACCCACACTTGATCTACTTGTAACATTAAAAGATGATAGAGACAAAACATTTTCTGTAAACAATGATATGATTGATATTTTATTACTGACGGGTAAACAAACAAATAAACAATTCGAATAAATATCAACTGATCCAAATTCAAACAAACTTAAAGTAAATAGTAAAGATGTATCCCTATTGACTGATGGTATTAAAAAGAAAGGTAAAGTCTATGAATTTGTTAAGGGTTTTTCTATGTTTTTGACTAATAAAGATGTAAACGAAAGAGATATAAAAGGTGATGAAAACAAAATTTAACAATTTCTAAGATATATCTGTCAAAAACAAAGAGAAGATACTACAATTAATAGATTGAAACTTATAAGAAGAATATCAGCTAGTATTGGGGAACCCAGCGCACAGATTGCATCACCAATAGTGGTTTCCACTAGCGAAGATGAAATATACCGACGTGTTATTAGTGATTATGAAAAAGAGGCAGTAGAAGAAGAAGAGTCAGAAACTGTTTACGAGAGTGATGAAGAAGTGGAAGCTTGTGGTTGTCGCAAAGCTGACCCAAAAAATTTAGAAGAGAGATTAGAATTACTAATACTAAAAACAAAATCTGGTTATTATGGATTATATGAAAAATGTTAATTATATCTAAGCAACTATTATCAATGAATTTTATTAATAAAGAACATCTAGATATTTTTTGTCCATGAGCAAAGCTATTATCACATCCATAGATAAATTGTAACAACAACAACAACTAATACTAGCTAAAAAAAGTATTGAGTTCTCAGATAACAGTCTAGAAGAGAAAGAATAATACCGTTAGATAAAGATAAAAGATGGTCAGCCCATTTGATAGAAAAAACATCTCTAAGTAGTTACAATAATAATGATAAGTTTACATAAACTGTTATAGATATATTCACAAAATATCCATGAGCTACACCCTTAAACAGTAAATGCGTTATATCTATAACTATTGGTTTTGAAATAGCATTTGGTGAAAGTAGAAAACCAGAAAAATAATGGTTAGATAGAGGCAGTGAGTTTTAAAATAAAACATTTAAATCATTCTTCAAAGAATATGAAACGGTGAAGAAGGTTCCGGGATAGAACCATATTCTACTTATAATGATTTAAAGGCTGTGATTACAGAGAGATTCAATAGTACGTTATTACACATATTTAATAAACCAATGTTCATCGACGGGAATGGTAATTGGGTAGTATATTAAATGATGCAGTAATAAGATGTAACAATAAAACTCATTCAACAATTAATATGACACAATTTGCTGCTTCTAATGATCCTGACAAAAAAAAATACACATTTAGTTTCAAGAAATTTAAACCAAAAATTAAAATTGGTGATTATGTCAGGAATGCTGACAAACGTCACATTTTCTCCAAAGAATACACTTCTAACTGGAATAGAGAAATATTTGAAGTTAATGAAGTTTTATAAACTCAACCACCACCAAATAGAATAGAAGATAGTAATGGCGAAATCATAGAAGGCAAATACTAAGAACAGGAATTATCAAAATCCGAGTTTGATTTTGAATCTAATCATAAAGTTTGGAATCATTATAAATAAATGTTTCTGCTAACAAATACAAAGATGACAAGAAATATTATGGTGACTTAGAATAAATATTTGATCTAGTAACTAAAACATTAAATGATAATGCTGAAACAATGCAGGATATCCAGAACCAAAATTTATCAGCACTAGCCTACGCCACCCAAAAGAGTGTGGGGTACCAGCGATAAACAAATCAGCTTTCTTGATGAACGAGCTGCTCTCTTATCACCCACACTTGATCTACTTGTAACATTAAAAGATGATAGAGACAAAACATTTTCTGTAAACAATGATATGATTGATATTTTATTACTGACGGGTAAACAAACAAATAAACAATTCGAATAAATATCAACTGATCCAAATTCAAACAAACTTAAAGTAAATAGTAAAGATGTATCCCTATTGACTGATGGTATTAAAAAGAAAGGTAAAGTCTATGAATTTGTTAAGGGTTTTTCTATGTTTTTGACTAATAAAGATGTAAACGAAAGAGATATAAAAGGTGATGAAAACAAAATTTAACAATTTCTAAGGTATATCTGTCAAAAACAAAGAGAAGATACTACAATTAATAGATTGAAACTTATAAGAAGAATATCAGCTAGTATTGGGGAACCCAGCGCACAGATTGCATCACCAATAGTGGTTTCCACTAGCGAAGATGAAATATACCGACGTGTTATTAGTGATTATGAAAAAGAGGCAGTAGAAGAAGAAGAGTCAGAAACTGTTTACGAGAGTGATGAAGAAGTGGAAGCTTGTGGTTGTCGCAAAGCTGACCCAAAAAATTTAGAAGAGAGATTAGAATTACTAATACTAAAAACAAAATCTGGTTATTATGGATTATATGAAAAATGTTAATTATATCTAAGCAACTATTATCAATGAATTTTATTAATAAAGAACATCTAGATATTTTTTGTCCATGAGCAAAGCTATGATCACATCCATAGATAAATTGTAACAACAACAACAACTAATACTAGCTAAAAAAAGTATTGAGTTCTCAGATAACAGTCTAGAAGAGAAAGAATAATACCGTTAGATAAAGATAAAAGATGGTCAGCCCATTTGATAGAAAAAACATCTCTAAGTAGTTACAATAATAATGATAAGTTTACATAAACTGTTATAGATATATTCACAAAATATCCATGAGCTACACCCTTAAACAGTAAATGCGTTATATCTATAACTATTGGTTTTGAAATAGCATTTGGTGAAATTAGAAAACCAGAAAAATAATGGTTAGATAGAGGCAGTGAGTTTTAAAATAAAACATTTAAATCATTTTTTAAAGAATATGAAACCGGTGAAGCAGGTTCCGAGATAGAACCATATTCTACTTATAGTGATTTAAAGGCTGTGCTTACAGAGAGATTCAATTGTACGTTATTACACATATTTAATAAACCAATGTTCATCGACGGGGATGGTAATTGGGTAAGTATATTAAATGATGCAGTAATAAGATGTAACAAAAAAACTCATTCAACAATTAATATGACACCTGTTGATGCTTCTAATGATCCTGATAAAATTAAATACACATTTAGTGTCAAGAAATTTAAACCAAAAATTAAAATTGGTAATTATGTCAGGAATGCTGACATACGTCACATTTTCTCCAAAGGATACACCTCTAACTGGAATAGAGAAATATTTGAAGTTAATGAAGTTTTATAAACTCAACCACCACCATATAGAATAGAAGATATTAATGGCGAAATCATAGAAGGCAAATACTATGAACAGGAATTATCAAAATCCGAGTTTGATTTTGAATCTAATCATAAAGTTTAGAATCATTAAAAATAAATCTTTCTGCTAACAAATACAAAGATGACAAGAAATATTATTAACAGAGCGAAAGATCACTCAACATCAACATCAACGAACAAATTAACAATAAAAAAGGCTCGCAATTTTTTCCTAGAAGGAAATGATAACATTGACATGAAAAAAACCTATAAAATTACAAATTGTACATCCCCCGTCAGATGAAAAAGATGTTATTAATTAAAAGTATTGTGATAGCAACTTGTTATCTTTTTCTAATAAAATCGATATTTTAATTGAAAACATAACTGAACTAAAAAAAAGGTGAGTTTGATAAGGTTACAAAACAATACAAACAAACAAAAAGTTGCTAATAATGATTTAATTAAAGAGTTTACTAAATCAACAGATAAAGTTAAAAATACAGTTACTTTTGGAATTAAATTGCAGCCGATGCTATCACCATATATAATCAATTAAAACAAGATTTTGATAATAAGAATTAAATAAGAATATACCGATTCAGTTTACAAAACATACAGTTAGATGATATGCTTACTACTGGTCTAGGATAAATTCAATTACGTATTGAAAAGAATAGTTCTGCTGTTGATGAAGCTCTTATAAAAATTAATTAAAGACCATAGTAAATTATATAATAGCTATTTTCTTAGAGAATAAGCTAGTGGACAACAAAGAACAAGCAAGACTTGAGATTATGATTATTTTAATCATGAGGATGTATTGAACGAGATTGATAGTTATTATATTATATAATTATGGCTATGACTATGACTATATCTATGGTTATGACCAAAGCAATATATTTCATTAATTAAAATGAAAGAAAATTCCGTTAATTAAAATGAAAGAAACTAAACTTTTTGCACCATTACCCTACCCCAAAATTTTTAACTTCTCAGAACAATACATAAACGAAAAAATGCTTACTAATAAGAAATTGAATAACAATATTAACATTATAAAAGATATTACAAATTATTATGAAGCTGAAACCAATAACTATAATAAGATGTTAAGTAGATAAAAAAATTATATTAACCTAGATGAGATAACAGAAATACTATTATCATCAAGAGCAACATTTGCAAGATCAACATCAGTTGCCTTAACAAGTACAGGGTTAGCATATTCAATACCAACAGCTTATCCTACTGCAACTGTTTGTAGTTCATTATCAAAAACAATTATTACAAAATAAGAAATAAAAATATAAAGTATTCACAATTGTATATTTTAAGTAAACGTTTTAGTGACAAGTTTAATAAACTGTGTACTAAATCAATGAATGATAATAAGATAGATAATGATAAATATAATGAATTACTTAAGGTATATGAGGAATATAAAAAAATAAGAAAAATTAAGAGTCTTTTTTAAACTGAAGTTAATAGTGTTTAGTATTAATCATAAATTTAGCAACAATGATATTAATATTAATATATAGAGAGATAAAATTTAGAGCTAAGTTTACCAAGTAATTTTACCAATCTAGAATTAAATTATCTTTTTTTAGTAGCTAGATATAACTATTTTCCTTTTTGTACTAAATTTATATCTTCACCAGTAGTTGCAAATTTAATTAAATCAGGTGGGGCTGATAAAGCTGCTCTAGGGTTCTTAGTTGCAGCTGCTCTTCTTGTTTAACTTGCTATTTCTAATGCTCTACTGGGTTATTAGCAACTTTTTTTCCAAAGTTAACTGTTGCTTTACCAACACTTTTAGAGAAATATTTCAATCCCTCTGCTCCTATTGTTTCATCACTGACCTTCATTGACTTATTTCTCTTACACTTAACACAATTACCCTTTAAAATTCTAGTACCCTCTGAAGTAATAAAAATTCTTATGTTATTAGTACCACTAAAATGTCTACCACCAACACAATATGAATTAGTTTTATATTTCTGTAAAAGACTTATTTCTATATGGAAGTTTAAAAGTGTAACCTTAAAAAAGCTATGTCTGAGCTTCTGGCTAAACCTAAGACTAATCCTAAGCCTAAGACTAAACAGAAAGCTAGATGTCTACCTCCAGTGAATAAAAAAATAGATATTATTTATGTTAAGTTAAGTCAAGTAAGAAATAGTTTATGACTGTAACTACAACTATAATAATGACTAGAGCTTGAGCTATGAGATTAAAGTGATTAAATGAGATTAAATGAGAAAAATGCAGTTTCAAGGATCCATGAATTGGTGGTGCCAATTAATCTCTACGAGACTATATCAACTATCTTTTAACACCACTATTAAATCTAATAACTAATATCAAATACATATATTCTTTAACTACTTTTGAATGTTCTATGATTTATATATGGGTTAATATTAGGTGGTAATCAATAATAATCATTATTAAAGCTAACAATCTCTTTAAAAGCTTCGTTATAATTTTTAGTACCATAAATAAGATTCATTCTATCCCCAGAAGAAAATTCACTTCCAATCTTACAATAACATTCAGTAACATTCATTATACGAAATATACTTGCATCATGAGTTTGTTCATTAACATTAATATTCTTAATACAATTTTTGCATTTTTGGTCTTTCAGTACCACATTCCATACTCAAAAGCCAGAAGAAGTTAGTAGCATTGGGTTTTTTCCTATAAAATGTCTTTTTTCATAAATAACTGAAGCCAATGTTATTCTTTTTACTTAACCCTTCTGCACAATACTAAGTACACACCATCATTTAACTCTAATATCAATATTTACATCTTTAGCTACTGCATAAGCACCAGCATTAACTCTGAATAGAGCTCTATCTTTATTATTTTTTTAATATTAGTTTATATCCTAACCCAAATATAATCTTTTCTAAATCATTTACAAACCAAAACAGATCACTCGTCTTAATCATCATATACATTTGATCTCGTTCTGCAGCAGTATGATCACCTTAGTTGACCATTTGTTGTACCTTGATTTCTAAACACTCATATTCGTCATCAGTATTAGTTAATAACTTATACATTAACAGATTAGGATGACAATGATCGATATATTCGGTAGTCCTACCACCACTAGTTTCACATTTAACTGAACTAAACAATGCCATCATACCATAATTAACTAGTCTGATATTAGCATTAATACCAAATACACCACCAGCATTATCTGATATAACAAATTATATCTTTAGACATGAATCACGTGAATTTAAATGATTATCTTCTCATCTGAGAATGATATTAAAATTTGTATTAACTGTATTTATTATTGCTAGAATATTTAGTTTATATTTTATAATCTTGTTTTTGTGTATGTCCTTATTATAACCATAAAATTTATTCAATATAAAGTTCATTTTTATTTTTAAAATAATTGGCTAAGCTAGAGCCATATTTATACTAATAAGATGACAGCCAACTTAATCTAATGAGAACTACGAAAGATACATGAAGCTCTAACTGAAACTAAAGAAGAACACACAATGGACTTAAGAATGATAAATTCAACAGAAAAATATAGTGAACATGTACTTAATACAACAAATAAGGTGAATTAGATTATCAGTTTATAACTTGGTGTTTAGTTTGAAAAGAAGGATATCAATTATCTGAAAGAGCAGAGTTAATAAAAGCAGAAACTGAAGGTAATCTTACAATCGAAGAATATAAAAATACAATGAAAATTAGAATGGAAACAAAACAGGGTTCACTTAGCTTTCTTTCATAGAACTCAATAGCCCCATTACTAGGATTTTTGAAAACAGTATTGAAGGCTGGTAAAGATACATCTCAAAAGATTATTGTTATTATGGGTTTTAGTACTAATGACTTTCATTGTAATGTGGTATCTGGTGAAAAAGATAATGGTAACTGTAATTTTTTCAATCTAACAGAACCACCAAGCTACTTGATAAATATTATTCCAAAAAATGTACTATATCAAAATGTAACAAAAATTAGAACAGAATATATTGAATTTCATATTAAAGATGAGCAAGGAAGACCTTTTGATTTCAATGGTGACGTATTGAATTTTACTTTACATTTGATTTAGAATATAGATATAGTTATCGATATAGTTATAGTTTAATCTGTATCTATTAATAGCCATATTCGTAGATATAGATAAGGTTTCACTTTACATCTGACGTAATCAGCAGACCAGAGGTCTGTTCGATTTAAAATATAGTTAGAGTTATCGATATTTTTATAGTTTATCCTCTATCTATAATAAAAGACATAGTCATAGATATAGTTAAAGTGAAAAATAGGTGAAGCCCCATAGTTATAGTTTAATCTCTAACTGTAATATATAGTTAACCTATAATATATAGTTAGACTTTGATATATAGTTTAGCCTAAAAAAACTCTCCAATCCCAATAAATTTTTAGTTTTCCATTAGTTTTCTATATTTAGAATTACAATGACATTGTAGTTATAAGGCTCTTTCCATACTTTATTACATAATCTAATAAAGTCTTTATAATTAAGTTCAGAATCCTTAAAGAAATCTTGATATATGGATGTGCGGAGCTTGACCTCTTTGTTGAAATAGAATAAATAGCTTACAATTCTCTCTAATTTTCTGTCTATCCAAAGGGAACAGGTTTCGATTAAGATACATCCTATTGCAATTATTATGCCTATCTATCCAAAAGTATTCATTAAAAACTGATTGTTTCGCTTTAACATCATCAAATATCATAAGTTTCCTTAACTCTTTTGGTAGAGGGTAGATTTAACTCTGTTGGAGAGGGTAAATCTTTTACATCTTTAATAAACTCGACACCTGCTTTATAATTATATTGCTCAACACCTTCATATTGATCACTAGTAAGACACCTGATGTATAGTTTAGTAAAATATATATAACATATAATTATTTCTTTTATTAAGAATGTCTTACCACACTCACTAGGATCAAATATTATACATCTAAAGTTCTCGGGGAATATAGCATTGAAAATAATATCATCACCGTCTGACCATGATTGTAGATCTCCATTATTATTAATAGAAAGTTTGTTTTCTTTATTGATCAGTGCATCTGCTTCGCAGATAGGGTTTAACTCATGTTGCACCATTAGTGTGACTACTTCGTTGATAGGGTTTTGCCGAAGGCGACATTTGGAGCCCGTTCACCAATGGTTTAAATACTTTTTAGATTCGGTTTCACATTTTTTGTTTGGCTGAAGGCAACAGGTAGAGTCTGTTCCCCTCTCAGATAGATATATTCATCACTATCAGCACTATCATTGTTATTGACATTGACATTGACGTTATCATTATTATATTTAACATTAGAATCTGTACTACTATAACTAATTCAATTTAAACAAAAACACTCATTAAATATTCTTGGATGGTTACACTGAATAATTAGAACCTTGAGAGCGCTCTTTATTCCAATTCCTCTATCAAAAAAATAGATCATGTATAGAAAATGTGCACCACAAAAAGATTCATCATATTCTTGTTGTCTCTAATCTGATCCTCGATCAACATATTCTTCTAAGAATAATGGTGGAGTCTCAACACCAAAACTTTCAAAGTAATACACAGGGCTTTGCACACGCTTCTCCATTTGGCCGAAGGCCACAAGTGGAGCCTGTTCACCGCCTTCTCTCCAAATAACTAAAACCCATTGGGTGCAATCAGTTGGATGTAAATTTAAAAAAATGTTTAAGTTGTTGTCATTAATGGTAAACTGAATTTGATGTCTCATTACTATTTCTATTGGTGTTAAACTTATATCTCTATCTATATCTTTTATTTTGGTACACTAATTTTATTATTGAATTTCACAAAAGTTAAGATCAACATTTTATCATAAAAAAAGAAGAAGAGTAAAGCTGTTATAATTTTTTCCTAATTGTAATTTGTTTTATAGTATATGATTCAATACCAAGTAAATAAACAAAACTAGAAGAGAGCTTTGGTGGATTTATAGAGAGATGTCTACTTAGATTTGAGTTTGAAAAGTCACCATTACATACTATAGTTTATGGAGGCACGGGAACAGGAAAGACCTATTTTGTCGAACAGTATTTAAAACTATATAGGCAAAAAACTTTGACTGAGGCGCTAAGCCCTTACACATATAGAGAAAATAAAGCTAAAATTAGTCAAACAAAAACAAAAACACAAACCAAACCATCGGCCAAACAAGAGGGTGAAACCTCTTAACCCAAGTAAAGACCAATCCTTAGATGAAGTCCTAGAACGATTTATATACCATATCAGTGATTGGTTTAACCCGGCTGAACAACAATCCTTAGACGAAATCCAAAACCAAGTTCCAGAACAAGAAAAAAACATAGTGGAACACAACCAGAGGTCCATAATTATAGTATGTAATGATGAAAGGGTTGGATCAATCCAGAAACTAAAATGGTTTATACCGATTTTAATATGTGTGATATACATATGATCACATCAAAAAAAACACCTAAATTCAGCGATAGTGTATCTATTCTTGATGGTGATAAGTTAAAAAAAGAAATAGCTTATTGTTTCACAGAAAGAAAACATTATAATATTCAAATGATTGTAGTGTGTCAAAAATCAGCTGAAATAATTAGTACTGCAAGAATGTGTAGTGAAACTATTTATATAACAGCTTATAATAGAGCTGATCTTTTTCACAATTTCAGCAAAATAGATAAGTGCAAACATAAGTTCCACAAAACAGTTAGTGAATTGAAGAGCAACTATTATAATTACACAGCTGGAATAACTCTTGAATTTCATTATGATTAAATCCAATATAATATGAAAGAGGATAATTTATTAGAACTATGATATATGATTCAAGAGTTAGTTTCTGAAATTTAAAAATTCTTAATTTAAAAGGGGAACTAACAAATGAGGAGGTAAAAAAAGCTAATGCATATATGAAACCACTCATGAAAAATCCTGCAGATAGAAATAACATTACTTCTGATTATTATGAGTTATATTTTATTAAACGTTTTTTCGTCTAAAGTATTGAAATACAGAATGATGTATTAACAAAAAAAATACTTAAAGCCAATTGGTTAAAGTCGAAATCGGCTATTTTTGGAATTATCAGTACAGCTATTACGATGTATATTCATTTGAAACCAGATACCACAGCAAGAGCTGCTGGTCTTATGGCAGCAGGTGCAAGCACTATATTAGATAGAGCGAATAGATTGGTTAATGGGTATGGGACTCCGTCCATCAGGGAACCTGCCTCGCAGATGTTTCAACATGGTTATTTTTATACTAATGGTGATGATAATGATATAGAAGTAGACCCAGTCAGTGTAGAGAGTTATCTGCGAAGCAATTACACTGATCCCAGAAGCGGTTGGGGTACCAAAGACATCGCCGCTTTCACCGATGACCAAAGTGAACACTTGAAAGAAAGGGAGTCTAAATTGAACAATGGAGAACAGGTTATACCTGCGGCTTTCAGCAAATCAAGTCCAATGGTAAAACGTGGGTGGAGCCAATATGTATGAAAAATATAAAAACAAAAAAACAATGGTTTTAAATAAAAAGGGTAGAGGTGTTTAAGTGATCTATATAACATGAACAAAAAATTAAGTGGTGATCTTGTTAATTATGGTAGGGATAGGCTAGCAGCGAGGGATGAACAGATTTAAGATAAAAGATGTGAATATATTACTCTTAATAAGTTGGGCTATGAATACTTAACTGGATGTTTCCAATCTAAAGATCACTCTCAAAATTTTACCGAAATTTTAGCCAAATATAATTAATGGTTGCTAAAGGTTAAGAGTGTAATCATAAATGTAATACCTTTTTGAATCTCGCTTTTCATTAACAAAAATTTCATAAAGACAAAATGGATAAATGTGCATGTGATGTTAAATCAATCAGTGGTACTTGTGTTAATATTGTTTGTCCTTTTATGGGGGTAGAAACTTGGACGGGGATCAAAAGTGGAACCAATTGAGAAAAAAAGAGAAATGATTCTAGTTCTAGTTCTAGACTGGGGGATATTATTAACAACAATTGGAGTCCTAACCCCATTTCTAGTCCTAACATCAATCCTAACTCTAGTCGTACTCTCAATTTTAGTTCTGGTCCTAACGCCAATCTTAGTTCCAGTCCTAAACTCAATCTTAGTCCTAGTCCCATAACAATAACACAAACAACATAATTAATAGAGGAAGTCGAGTTTGTAATAAATGTAAGGTTTTTAAACATGTAAAAAGTTTTGATGTAAGAAAATCCATACGCAAGGAAGGTAATTAAACTCAAGTTAAATGTGAAAATTGTACTTCTATTTTTGGTTCTTTTGGGTTTTAAAGTCATATGAAACGATTTCATCGAGATGTAGATTTCCGTAGGGGTGCTTATTCTATTAATGAGCTGAAAGATATAAATCCAGTTGGTGAATGGGTGGTGAAGCATGGACAAAGTCCAGTTAATATTAATTTTGGGACTTGTTCACCTTTGGTGGATACAACCTGCGGGTCTAATTTTTGTAAATATCAAATTAAGATAATTAAATTAATAGATGTAGATATTGATGTTTATAAAATGGTAGAAAATTACAGTTTTCACATATATCACATAAATCACATAAATCACACAAATCACACAAATGTGAGTATTAAACTATGCTGACATTGTTGGATATGTAGTTGTTTCGATATATGTGATTTTTGCACTGAAGTCATAGAATTTCTATTGGAAGGTTCATTCGAAAGAAAAACGAAATTCATTACTGACGTTGTATTTGAAAAAAATTTAATTTTTTAAAAAAATGGAAACAATATGTAAAAATTAATAATCAATAGTAGGGATACCAATATTATCGTAAAAAGATTTCCCAATAACAATCATTCTCGTGTCATTTATGAAAACTGTAATTTTCTTATGCACCTAGATTGTGGCTGCTATCCTTTTTGAGCTGTGCTATGAACATTTTCAGAAATATTCTTGTTGTATATATAGTTGTAGATATAGTAGGGGATAAACCAGGGGTACAAGTTAAACACACGACTTTGTGCAATTTCACTACATGCGGAAATTGTACAGGGAAATGGGAAAAGTTGGGTTGATGGCTAGTATCCCTCTTTTATCCCCTTTTGGAATTAAGAAGAACTGAGGAAAAAATGGAACCACGAATTACTTGTCTGTGTATGTGAACAGATTAACATCAACTTCAATATACAAATACAGTAATGACTTTGACGGGCCGAGGAATTTTGCGAAATTTATGTAAGATCAGCGGTAACTAGTGTTGACAAAATGGACAATTCGACAATTCACAGCAATTTTCTTACATAATTTTGCGTTGAATGCGTTAATTTTTTCGCTGTTCCGACAGTGCCAGACCAAAACATCCACTAATCAGAGCAAATCCTCGTGTGACCTAAAAAATACTGCAATATCTGTGCGTCTGCACCCAAATTTGATTAGCTCCAAACCAATGTGGCCACAGATAACCGTGCACATGGAATTTTTGAGCAATTTAACTGCGGTCAACGCTGCCACTGGTTATAAGATCATTCTCTGATACATTTTTAAGTTACTTGAAATTTGAATTAAACAGGCAATTCTAAATTGTGGTTCTGAACTGCTCTACAGTTTGGTAAGCCCATTCAATCTTATTTTTTGGAGTCAACAGAATCAATTTTATCAACTGGAAAATGTCATGTCTTGTTTTGTGATCAGGTTTAAGTTCAACTTACAATTACACTTTCTTAGACTCTCCTCTAATGGGATTTTCAGAAGACCCTCTAGACCAGACTGCTGCGCGACCCTTGTCTATACTTCCGTGCGAACTGCGATCAGACATTTTGAAACTCTTGCCTCTGATAAGACTTTAGTGCAACTTATGATCAGCCCAAGTGACTGAGTGCGAGAACTGAAAAACCATATATGTAACCAAAACGAATTTGATTGTCGAAATCTTGGTAAAGTAATAGTCACTAACTGTAGGAAATCGAAGATTAAGCCCCCATTTAGTTATGTTCACAGAGTGACATACACCAAGTATTGGCACCACCAGAGCAGATAATTAGGCAGAGCTCATTCTTGGTAAACTACAAGAATACAAGACCGGAAAAATTTACCAGATCTTACTAGTTTGACGGTTCTTTTCATATATTTTGTTATTTAAAGTCATTTCTCTGCCAATATATGTATGTATATATATATATATATATATATATATATATATATATATATATATATATATATACATGAATGTATATAATAAACACACATATATATATATATATATATATATATATATATATATAAATATATTGGCAGAGAAATGACTTTAAATAACAAAATATATGAAAAGAACCGTCAAACTAGTAAGATCTGGTAACATTTTCCGGACTTGTATTCTTGTAGTTTACCAAGAATGAGCTCTGTCTAAGTATCTGCTCTGGTGGTGCCAATACTTGGTGTATGTCACTCTGAGAACAAAACTAAATGGGGGCTTAATCTGCGATGTCCTACTGCTAGTGACTATTACTTTACCAAGATTTCGACAATCAAATTCGTTTTGGTTACATATATGGTTTTTCAGTTCTCGCGCTCAGTCACTTGCGATCTGATCATAAGTTGCACTAAAGTCTGATCAGAGGCAAGAGTTTCAAAATGTCTGATCGCAGTTCGCACGGAAGTATAGACAAGGGTCGCGCAGCAGTCTGGTCTAGAGGGTCTTCTGAAAATCCCATAAGAGGAGAGTCTAAGAAAATGTAATTGTAAGTTGAACTTAAACCTGATCACAAAACAAGACATGACCTTTTCCAGTTGATAAATTTGATGCTGTTGACTCCAAAAAATAAGATTGAATGAGCTTACCAAATTGTAGAGCAGTTCAGAACCATAATTTAGAATTGCCTGTTTAATTCAATTTTCAAGTAACTTAAAAATGTACCAGAGAATGATCTTATACCCAGTGGCAGCATTGACCGCAGTTAAATTGCTCAAAAATTCCCTGTGCACGATTATCTGTGGCCACATTCGTCTGGAGTTTTCTGAGCAAATTTGGGTACAGACGCACAGATATTGCAGTGTTTTTTTTAGGTCACACGAGGATTTGCTCTGATTAGTAGCTATTTTGGTCTAGCACGGTCGGAGCAGCAAAAAATCAACAAATTTAACGCAAAATTATGTAAGAAAATTGCGGTGAATTGTCGAATTGTCCATTTTGTCATCACTAGTTACCGCTGATCTTACATAAATTTGGCAATTTCCTCGGCCCGTCAATTTTATTACTGTATTTGTATATTAAAGTTGATGTTAATCTGTTCACATACACAGACAAATATTTCGTGGTTCCATTTTTTCTCAGTTCTTCTTATTTCCAAAAGGGGATAAAAGAGGGATACTAGCCATCAACCCAACTTTTCCCTTTTCCCTATACAATTTGCGCGTGTAGTGAAATGGCACAAAGTCGGGTGTCTAACTGCTACCCCTGTTTTATCCCCTACTACATCCACAACTGTATATACACATTAAGTGCACAATTTTGCGTAAAAAAATGCACATAGCCAAAATGATTTATGTGTTTCATACGCAAATATCCAAAGATTCTCAATGTTAGTAAGCCTAATTTCATATCTAATATGCCAAACTATACTGAAATAAATCAGGTTAAACTTCTCGCTTTTTTTTCAATAGTTTTTTTTAATAGAATCGGATGGGCTGAGAATTACTCAAAATTGCATTGCTTAGAAATGGATAATAGGAAACAAGTTTCGTTAAAAATTTTAACTTCACTCATGGAGACAATTGATCTTTGATGTTTAACTGAGTGATTCTATGTACCTGGGTACTTTTTTCTTGAGCCCAGTCTTGAGAGGTCTTCTTCAGAAGGTTGACTCACCTTTACCACGCTATGGCAGTATTGCTTGAACGATCTTAATGGGGTAACTGGGGGGGGGGGGAGGGTGCAACTACAGACTGCTTTAACGTTTTTCTATTTTACCTATTAAGCTGATTGCACTCTTAATAAAGTCATTTCTCTGCCTATATATATATATATATATATATATATATAGGCAGAGAAATGGATATAGTAGGGGATATATATATATATATATATATATATATATATACATATATATATATATATATATATATATATATATATATATATATATACACTTTATATTCCTGTTTTGGCCACATCGTGCCCGTGTTTTGCGTTTTTCTGTGTTCCTGTTTTTAAATATTGTATATGTTTTAGAAAAACTATCTTGAAGACGGAAATCATCTTGGCGGAAACCATCTTCAACCAACTTCTTCGCCAAGGAAGCAATGAAGAAAACAGAAAACCAAGAAAACAGAAAGCCAAGAAAACAGAAAGCCAAGAAAACAGAAAAGCAAGAAAACAGAAATGAAAAAACCAGGAAAAGTTTTAAAAAAAGATCGAAAGACCCTTTCCCGGTGCCTTAGATTAATATTTTTCTGATGTTTTTACTCTTCGGCTTACCTTTGTCGATGCCAAAATATGTGTACATTCATATCTTGCAACGTTTTATTTTTTTTTTGCAAGTATAGGTCATAAGAATAGGCGCTGGAGGCGGAAAACCAATTTTGAAATAAAAAAGGCTATCTTGTAAGATTCTTGAAAGAAAAAGTGTATCTTGTAAGATTCTTGAAAGAAAAAGTGTATCTTGTAAGATTCTTGAAAGAAAAAGTGTATCTTGTAAGATTCTTGTAAGAAAAAAGTTTATCTTGTAAGATATTGCAAAATTTTGGAAGAAATTCTTGCAAGACGATGCATCGTCTTGCAAGATTCTGCCAGAATCTTGCAAGATCTTGCAAGATAAACTTTTTTCCGACTAGGGTTAACAGACCTCTCTCCTTCACTGCACTCTCTACATTGAGGACTGAATTGAAACTATGGGGTCACAAAAGTACAATTTAATTAACAAATCAGCAAGACTTGGTTTTGAAAGTTCTGAATTATGCTTAAATCAAAATTTCACCAGCAGTTCATTGATCGGCTCGTTCTTTGTACATGTCAACGAATCTCCATAAAATACCTGGAACATAGCCAACATATTTATCCCTAATTCTGGACACCTTAAAACCACTTCTGGAATACAGCTTCATTGCTGCCTGTAGCTCAACCGATGTCACGAGCTCGATCCGAGTTTCACCTAAACTCCATGCAAACTCCTCGGCTCTTTGAACGAGTTTCTGGGCTAGTCCCGTACCCCGGAGGCTTCTGGCAACCCGCATTCGGCACAATTCAATTGGATTCTGAGCGGATTTCTTTCTTACGCCCACACAGCCCAAAATATTATTTTTGTCATCGGCGCAAATGAACAGTTCGTTGTAATCTGTTAGACAAGGTAGGACACTAACTTAATTACATAACGGACGAATTTTCTTAATTTCTCTGAGGTGGAATATTGTAAGCTATAATCCCGGGCCGAGGTGTCAACTTATATAAACTTTTTTACTGCCTTACAATGCTATGTATTAATGGTAATGAATAACCACAACATCTATTACCAAATGCTAATCATTATAAACGCAAAAATGGCAAAAAACATTTTTTATTCACGCAAAGTCAAGAAAGGAAGGAGTAGGAACCAGATCCATAGCGGCTAATGTATTAACATTTGTTGCACCATTTTTGAAACAAGGAGGCTTGGTAATGTGCGTTGCCATATAATGTTCCGACCCCGCTAATTAACATTTTTTTTATTTAATCGTCTACCAAATTAGTAGGAGAACGAAAACTTACAAATATACAACTGATGTTTTAAAGAAAAAAGAGGCTCGTTAATGCGCGTTCGCACATGATGTTCCGACCCGTGCTCATCTGCATTTTTGACTTAACTGTCTTTTGACTTACATTTTTACAGAGATAATCGAAAATAGATGTTTGAGTTTAAGAAAATTGTTATATAACCAAACTAATATTTGAATTACATAATTTCATGTCTAATTACTACGAGGTCTACGTTGAAAAGACTACAAAAAAAACAACAAAAAAGCAAAACCAAAAATTTCAGGGCTAAAACTCAATATCTTAAATCAAAGCACCTAGTAATAACGTCAATTTAAAATCAGACAAAACCCTACCTACACAAACTCAATTTCTTTTCTCACTACACATCACATGAATTTTTTCCTTAATGAAACTAGGTAACAAGTTGACAAAATGAAGAAATAATGAGGCGAAATTCAAAAATCAATCAACACTTTTCAAACCAAATAATTTAAAAGTCTAAAAAATAATTAGCTTTTAACGAAATAATGCTTGATATATTTAAGAAAAAATTAACAATGAAAACAATAGGACCTGTCTCTGTCTAGATTAAGCCAAAGCCATAAGAACGGAATAAAGATGCAAAAAACTCGAAAATATACGAACAATAAATTGCAAACATTGCGAAAAGACAAATTAGTGAAGCCATCAAAATCATTCGCTTTTATATGAATATTATTTACATTTGTCATTTTATATATATATATATATATATATATATATATAATATATATATATATATATATATATATATATATATATATATATTAACTCAGCTAAAATTAGACTGAATGAATAAATAAGTTGACTTGGTCTACAATTGAAAACCATTGGGATCTGTTATTACGCGATTGTGCTAAAGGACACAAATATATACCACTCCCATAACTTTTTATGAAGACGCATATTGTTAAACAAACAAATTATCAGTTACATCATAATATTATGAAAAGGGTTAGTTTTTTAAAAAAACATGAAATTGCATGGGATATCTCAATGACAAAAATAAGTTACAATTTGACAAAACGACAACAAAAACTGAATAAGTTGAAAAATCCAAAAAAATTTAAAGACATATGATATCAATAACTTTGAGACTATTCGCATTAAACTGACTGCTTCGGATACAATCAATCATTCAATCAATCCTCAATAACAAGCTTACGGGACAGGTTAGCATTTTACGGCTACCTAAAAAATAAAAAAAGCAAAAGCAGCAGAATAAAAAAAATTGAGCTTGAAGAGTGTCGAAGTCATTGAAAAAAGAACTTCGTAGTAAAAACTTTTCCATTTTAGAATAATTTTTAACAGAAATGGGATTTTTCTATTTAGCTACTTGACTCCAATAGAACGCAATAAATCATCAAACATGAACAAATACATCAAAACCACGAAATTTTGAAAAAACAGGTAGCATCAATGCCAATAATTTTCAAAGCTTTCAACAGAAGCTAATGAACACGCTAAGTTAAGCCTCAATGAGACAACAATTATGTTTCCTTTTCATACATTTTTCATCAATGAGACATTACAATAAACCATTGCCTATGAAAAAACCACAAATACAGACAAACTCTAAAAACTAAGTAGAAAAGCTTGAAAAAAAGTGTTGAAGTCATTTAAAACAGTAGTTCTCTCTAAAAACTTTAGGGATGATACATGGAACGTCATGCCTAAAAAAACAACTATCATTATAATGATAATGTTCCAAAAAGAACCGAAACAACGAAAAAGTATCCAAAAAATAAAAAAAAACTATGAAAATTAGTGCTTCGAAGTTACAACACCAATAGTTAGAAGATAAAACCGCTAACAAGTATAATTCTGATTGACGTAAAATACCAGATCCACCCCTTACTGAGTTTGACTTATAGTTCACCAAAAATAAATTTAAGGTCGGTAAATTTTCAACAAAGAATTCTAAAAAATTATTCTTAAAGTCTTAACCGCCATTAAATTCAATAGCTTTCGACAGAAGTCAATAAAGACGCTCAATTGGAGCCTAAAACTCAATTTAGGGATAAAGATATTTTTCATGCATAGGTAATAAATAAAATATTACAATAAGTCTTATGACTATGGAAACAACAACAAATACAGTCAAAAGTTAAAAACTCGAAGTTAAGAAAAGTGCGAGAAGAAATTGTCGAAGCCATTTCAATCATAAGCTATTCTCTGAAATCATTATCCATGATACACTGAAAAATTTCTTGAAAACAATGGCAGTCATCAATATTAGTATAAAGAGACAACTTTTCAAGAGAAACCATTAACCAGAAAATATCCAAAAAATTTTTGGAATTTTTAAAAATCATGTGGCATTGAAGGCATATAACATATAGTTGGAAGAAATCGCTAACCAGAATAATTTTGGCATCACTAGAAAGTAGGGGGATCCTGTCATTACTGAGATTGACATAAATTTCATGAAAATAAGTTTATTATCGGTTAATGTTAAAAAAAATCTCGAAAAACCATTTTTAAAGTCTTAACAGCCATTAGCTGACCACTGAAAGCTCTAGATAGGTTCATTTAATGCTCATTAAAATACCTTTTGCACTGTTAGTCAGCGACACTACGCCATATGACTCCAAAAATTTAGTAAAACTTCCAAAAGACATCAAATTTTTAAATTTGCATTTAAAATTACGAAAACTCAGAGTCCAAGCCCAAAAAAACACGAGCGATTCTTGGAAACTTTTTTGTTCATTGGGCCTCATTTGACAGTAATTCAGATTTTTCATTAACGGGACCTAGATATGAAAAATGACTAGTCCCTTGATGATCCAAGAACACAAAAAAAGTTTTCTAAAAAAAAGCTCTCAAATAGAATACGAATTTTTTAAATAGTAAACTTCCCTATGAGACCAGAACTATTCTTTTTATTGCCTTTCTTCTGTTAGGAATTCAAGAATGTTTCGTTTTGGTTTCGTTTTGTTTCGTAATTTGGAATTAATATTTAACAAACAAATATTATTTGAAGACAAATTTCTCTAAAAATGAAAAAAATCTAGCCAAACATCTCGTTTTCACACAAAACTTCAATCATCAATTGCTCCTCGAAAAAAAAACGACATTAACAAATCTTAGTTGCGAACTCTGCTCTGGACGCATTTTTTAATGATACCGCTCACTTTTCTCTACGATGAATATATCAAAATTGTCAGAACAAAAAAAAACCCATTTGAGTATTTATTTCCTCCCCCCCACAAGTAGGGTCGGAACACTGAGTAAAGAAAATATTTAAACGCAAAAAAATTAATGAAATAAATAATGCCGCATTAAGGAACCAATGATGCCGACCATTGATATCACAAAAAGGCAAGACAAAGATCAAAACAAAACAATTAAATCATTAATTAGGTTCAATTTCAATGTTTCCTTAAAAAATACCAAATAGTAAAATCAAAGTGGCGTCAACCAAAAAATTATATTGAACAAATAAACTTGTACTCTGTTTCAAGACAGATGGGACCGCTATTTATCGAAACTCGACATCAAGTCAACTGAATCAATAATGAAAAAAAGGAAGTCAAATTAACAATCAGCAGTCAACTAAAAATACTATATAGAATCTTATATTACTCCATAGAATGCCAAAATGAATGTCATTAGAAAAACAATAGATTAAAAATGCCAACTTGGAGAGTCAAAAAGATTTTTATGCATAGAAAGACTAGGAGACATGATAAACGACAAAATTCATTTAAAAGAACAAACATTCACTCAGATAAAAACTCAAAATCTTATACTTTTTGAAAAATAACAAATTCAAAATACCATCGCAATAAAACCAGACAGAAGTCTAAATAACATCACATAAAATTTTAAGGTTTTTACCAAATTAAAGTTTAAAGAGCATCAGTAAAAACATAATTTTTTTTGTCTATAAAATAAATCGGTCCTTAATCTAAAAAGTGAATTGTAGTCATAAATGAGACTACCTAAGAAGCTCCGACAAAAAAGAACAAAAGGGTTGAAAAGAGGTTTATGGTCTTAAAAACAATTAAATTGATTTGAACCGTAAGTTATCATATTGAAACACTACGTTGGTTTAACATATTTCTGTTTAAAAATCAATGAGCGCTTATTTTAACGGGACAATACAAAAAAGACAAAAATTACAACATAAAGTACCAACATCTTTGACCAGTATCAAGTTGTAGAAAAAATATGAAAACACTGTGTCATAGTAATGAAACCAAGAGTGGCAACATTAAAATGAAAAATGAATGCTTCGTCAAAAAACTGAATCGGACATGCCATTAATGATACTACGTTACATGTTGTCAAAAAAAGAACAAATGGAGCGGAGTCCAGAACCTAAACTAGTTTTTCAGAGCAATTCATTTCGATATCATTAAAAACTAGCTGTCAACTAAAATGTTTAAATAAATTCTGCTATTTCTCCAGAGGAAGATTTCTCTATCCAGAATAAATTTTACGGCAAAAGACTACAATTACAAGCAAAATCAAACAATCAAATATAATTATGTAAGAAAATTTATTTGGAAAGCGTTAAAACCATACGCTATATACTAAAACGTTAAAATTGTTCAAAAGCGGCTTCTTCCAAAGCCAATGAGACGTGTTATAAGTTTGATAGTTTGAAAAGGCAAGACAAAATAATTTTAAATTTCCAAAAACCAGAAGCAAAAATTTGTGAGAACACCTTGCATCAAAGCCATGAAAGCATTTAAAAACGATAAGTATTGGAACGTTCAAAACATTAGCTTTAAAAAGCAACCTCATTTTGACTCAGCTGCAAACCAACAGAAATTAAGAAATAAGAAGCAAAGTTTAAAAATTCACTAACACTATCTCCGAAGAAAATTATTCAAATTCATGGGAGCCACTAGGTATCAAATAAAAGCAGTAAATAAGTTCAATTATATCATTGAAGCAAGCCAGCTGTGTCTTCTATTGCCGATACTAAGCCACGAGATTGTAAAAAAATACAGCAATTTCGGGCAGATTTTAAGAAACCAGTTCAAATTTCCGACAAAATTTTAATGAAGCCACCAAATTAGTGAGTTTTGTTTCTGAAATTACAAAACATGATTGTTGGACATCAATTTCAAGTACATAGGAGTTGTCCAATTCCGTCCTTGGATAGAAAACTTTTTTTTGCCTGTGATTAATAAATAAAGCTTTAAATGTGCTAAAAATAATTTTTTAAAAGGACATAGTCTAAAAAAAATTAGAAAATTTATATATTCTCACAATTACGTGGAGATTAAAACTAGCCCTAATTTTGCTGAAAGGCGTTTTATCGAAAATTATTTTTTGAATTGTTACCGAAATAGATAATATGGCATAAAATTGAAACCAACAAAATTAAATGATGGCCAAATTTCTATTCCACAAAACTCATATAGGAAGCGCAACAAACTACCATCCTTTTGAGCTTACCCAACGTTTTGTTGCACTTTTGCAGCAATTTTGGGTCACTGCACCCGATTTGAACAAAATGGGCCAAAGGAGCAGATTCGATTCCAATTTCTATGAAAAAAGACTGAACTTTTAAAATCTTAACAAAATTTGAGCTAAAATTGTCTGATCAAACAATGTTCATTGGCAAAACCAACAACGCTTTTATTAAAAAATTTAACATTTTTTAGCAAAGATAACAAAAAGTTAAGCAAAACTTCGGAAAACTTGAACAAATGCATGGTTATCATTGAAATGTTAGCAACATTGTAACTCTCAAGCTTTCTACTGATACCACTCATAACTCTCTAAATTGAATATATGGATCCGCCAAATTTAACTGAACAAAAAACCTGTTCAGCATATAGTTCCTCCCCCATTAAGATGGATGGGGACAAAAATGCTCCCGCTATTTCACTCAAAATGCAAAAAAAAGGCATTTTATTGGGGCTTTTTAGATTAAACTTGAAGGTTTCTCGGAAGAAGCAGTTCAAATATGTTGACACTGTACGGGAACTAAACACAAGTTGATGTCCCAATTTAAAATGGAAACACCGTAACCATAAGACTTTATTTAACATCAAATTGTAAGTAAATAAGTCAAGATGGAGGGAGAAGTAACGGTTCACTTATACAAAATGTTTCGGAAGTTGAATATACTTCCAATTACAGTTAGCTAATCCAAATACGCTCAATTTCCCCCCTGACCAGATCATCAAACCTTCTGTGGCTTTCTAGACGCTGTAATTACGAGTACAGAATTCGGCAGTGTGAGCTCGTTTAGGCACAGGTTAGTTTCATTTGGGAACTCAGCCTGTGAAAATTTTGATCAAAAGTTTATAAAAATGATTACTAATCCTTCAAGATGAGTCATCCATGAGTTGCAGGAGTATGAACTATACCATAAATATATATTTTGACCACTGCTGATCATGTTTTGGTAACCAAATTATGTGAACTTGAGAACATTTTCGTATAATTAAGTACAGCTGATTAATTAATTATTCATATGTTTTTCGAAATAAGAGATCTCGTCACGACATTATGGGCAAAAGTGGAATAAAGCATCAGTACTATAAAAAGCAGTTGAGAAAAATTTGACCAAAGCGTTTTCGGTCGGACTAATTTTCTTTTTTTAAAAACTTGTTTGGAGAAAATGAAAGAGAAATGTGAAAGTGTCCCATTGTCAAAGTATGATTCATAGTCTTTCCAGAAAACTTCAGGATGATCTCTGCAGAACATTCTTAATCCTTTAACAATATTAAAAGTATATAAATAGAGATTCAAACCCAAATATCCCAATATAATCCCAACAATCTCATCAAAGTTAAGAAGGTAAATCAATGCGAGTGAAATTATTGCGCAATAAATATAAAATAATGGATTTATATGCCACATTTTGAAGCTGGAAAGTGGCCATGATTTTATGTAAGTCTGAAGTGTCCAATATTTGGCCTTTTCTTTTACAACTTCGTTGCACTCTTTGTAAGTCAAAATTTGCATGCTTAGATGTGCGTAGGACACAGTAGTCACGCATTAGTCGAAGTGAAAATTTGTTCACATGAAAAAGTCAAACTTTAAAATCTGATTTGTTTTCCGCTCATTAAATTACATATGTGGCCAATTATCATGCAAGCATTGGAAATAGATTTAAAAGTGCAGATCTTTTGTACATTTAGTTGGTTTGTGGGATTGGGGTGGATAAAAAATGGAGAAACAGAAAACTTTCAGGTTCGCTGCTGGAGAGTTTAAAACTTGGAGTTCCGAATAGATATCATGAGTATTGATAACTTTAACAAAAGTGATAAAAACTCTCCAATTTTTTGTCTTCTTTGGTAGCGGGGTTAAAATTTTTGGCTGATTTTAAAACTGATGGGCATTATATGCCAACAACTTTGAAATTATTACTCACATAAACCAATTAATCCCTATAACTGACTGATATTAAAACTATTAAAAATAAAAATTATTCATGCAAACATTTTTCTGAACGAACTTGTTATTCTTTTCTATGCGAGAAAAGCTTTCGACAGAACGAAACAACAAATCAGCAATAGGCAATCAAAACTTATAACAATTTTATATTGCCACAAACTTTTGCAGAAAAAGAGTTACTGGTTGCACATCATCTCTGCCTATTTGTATCAAGCGTTATCTTCGCCTGATACAAATAATTTTCCAAATAGTCATTATTTATCGCAACGAAGTTTTGCTGGCATACTCTGCAAGCATATAGTCACCTTAGTAATATGAAAACTAGAAAAAAATTTCTATCATTACCTGAAAAGTTTTGTAGGGTAATAGAGAAAATATTTTTCTTTTGCTTTTTCAACAACTGTTTAATTTCAGAATTGGAGCCAACAAAAACCTCTATTGTTTGTTGTATTCGGTATCAGGGAACAGACCAATCATTAAGGACGCTCTTTCAACTGCAATATGTAATGTTGAATATACGTTGAATGCAAGACCGTTGTATTAAGTCAGTTCAGACTTTAAAAATTTAGAAAAATTCTCTCCCAATAGTTTCTTACTTGGCAACACTAATGTTTGCTTACCATATCTACAATGCTCAATTGAAGTATAGTTCAGGAAGAGTATTTGTCAACTTCCACTTTTCGGTTAAAACGTCTATTTACAGCAAACAAATTAATAAAGGGGGTGAATTCGTTTGCTTGTTTGAACATAGTGACAAGAAAGGGCATTTAAAATTAAGTCAAGATAGGGAAATCTTCGAAAAGTCTGACGTTGAGATTTGATCAGCGAAAGATCAAACAAACAATGGAGAATACAGGGCAGCAGTAAAACTGGCACCCAACGTGAAAGATGTTTTCGCGTTGAAAAAAGATGGCTGACAATGAGAAGGCCATCGTTTAATAAAATTTCTCAATAAAAACAAATCCAACACGAAATTAATTTAACATATATTAGATAGTTAAAAAGAAAACGAATTTAGATGTCTTTCTCTATTGATTTGATTGGTGTATACAAAAAGCCCGCATTGTGTGATTTGTCGTAAATTCAGTACAATTTGGAGACATTACAGCAGTTTTTGAGTTAATTGAACATTAAAAAATAAAAATATCAAATGAATAAATCTCGTCTTGTGTGATCTGTCATAAATCCAGTCCAAATTGGTATTGAAAAAAGTATGAAAGCAAATAGTCATAAACAGAATGTTTCGCAATTTTAGGTCTTTTTGGTACGTTTGACATTCAGAGTTTTGAGTACAAAAGCCTAATAGAACTTAAGTTTCGATTTAATTTTTTAAACATAATCAGGTGTTAGACATTAATAGCTGATTTCGATTTATTTCCATACTGAACAGAAATATATTAAACAAAGAAGTTCCGTATTGTGTGTTCTGCCAGTAACCCCGACCAAATTGGAATTTAAAAAAACTCTTACCAGCAAAAAGCCATAAAAAAAATTTTTAATGAAACTCTTTGTACTTTGGGTATTTCGAATTTTGGGTTCAAAGTGCTAAACGCAAACTAAGTACAAGTTCAAATGTTCTCACGTATTCAAGTCTCAGGCATTGATAGTTGAGTTAGATTTCTTTCAATACTGAGGTGATCTGGTTTTAATAAAGAATTCTCGTTTTGAGTGATCTGTCTGAAACACAGTCTAATTTGGTATTGAGAAACCACGATTAACAAGGAGCCACAAAGTGATTTAGCTATTAAAGGGTAAATTACATTATAGAGGATAATACAATTAACAAAAATTAATTGCAACATTCTAATATCCAGACAGGTTTGAAACCAGTGAAGCCAACTGAGCAGTGTAGAGCTTTTTTGCCTTAAATCGGAGAGCAGCCCTTACAACATCAATAGCAAGAATATTTGTTAATCATGTCTTTTATTGAATTTTGAATTGTTGCTGAAAAAACTAGAGTGCGGATTGCTTCTAGATCCGATTAGGTCACATGAGTTGGAAACTAAATTTTATGGTTCGTTTCATCAAATCTTTCAAACAATTTTGTTTTTGGAAAATTTGTAGATATGAATTTAATGCTCTTAGAAAATGAAACTGTTTTTCTCGAGGACTCCAGGAAATTCTAATGCGGATATAGATTAAAAATTTACGTTCCTTATTGAATTTATTGGAAATAAAACTTTGTTTTTTGTAAGCTATTTCGCATCTAAAGCGTAGAGGCATTGTGATGGTTTCCAAAAAAAACGTGACAAAGACAGAACTTGTCTATTATAGTTGATTCTTATCTTCAAAAAATAATTGAAAACTAATCAACTCGGTACTAATTTTTGTTGCCCAATTCAAATGAATATATTGAAAGAGTTTAAAATGCTCCATAAGTTGGTCTGTTCCTGCCATTTGGGTCTACGCTTGTACATGGGTTGATTATTCCGCCAGTTTTTTGCATCTAATTCAAGTCTACTATTTTTTGAGGTTCCTTTTTCACAAGACTTCTATACATTTTTTCAAATTTTGTTGAACTATTATGTCTGGTGTTTTGAAATCAATAGGTCGCCAATCTATCTTATTAAGCGGTGTCGGCATTTGAGTACACGAGTTACGATATTTTGTCACCCATTCTCGCATGGAAGAACAATGGTTAAATTGCGTACAACATTCACAATGAAAGTGCGAACAATCCTAGAAAAATTTTCTCACTGGTATCATAAAAATAAGTTTTGTTGTCGTAAACGTTCTAAAATTGTGAAGAGATTTTATCATCATCGAGGTCCGCGATTTCAAGCATTTTTTGCTTTTTTCTTTTTTATGCTTCGCTCTGAACTTGGTTTGCGGTCATTGAGTTTTTTAAATCAATTTCAAGATTAATGACAAAAATTTGTCCACAATTTCCGAATTATGGTCAAAGCGCGCAAAACAGTTGCAATTAATTAACGCTAATTTTTTTTTCATTTTGGTTCATCTGACAATTAATTAGTTACAATTT
Organism: Convolutriloba macropyga; assembly: GCF_964194025.1. Lineage (NCBI taxonomy): Eukaryota > Metazoa > Xenacoelomorpha > Acoela > Convolutidae > Convolutriloba > Convolutriloba macropyga. The sequence goes on from NC_134470.1 coordinate 25,598,584, forward strand.
GGATCATTTTAGTGACGTCACACAAATTGAAGAATTAGAAACTAGACTTTTTATGAATAGCGTAAGTTTTTTATTCAAATAACTCAGTGTTTATGTTTTCTATAGATGAAAGTAGCCATTTGGTTATTCTCGAAAAAAAAATTGTATTTTTTTCTTTATAAAGAAAAAATTTTTTTGATTACGCTAGCGAAATCTAGAATGTTATTTTTCTTTTTAGATAAATTTGGTCCCAGGATTAATTTAATACAAATACCTATAAAGCTGTTTCATTTTCCTAACTAAAACTGGTCTTCTGATTAACTTAATAAACGCTCAGATCTGGTTTTTTTATAGATAAATCTAGCCTTTTAGTTAGCAGTCCATCAAAATTCCAAAGAAGTGCCGGTCGAAGACAAAGTAAAAAACAGGATTTGATGAAAAACAAAATTTTAAGTTTTACTGAAAGCTATAAGTTTAATTATCTTTCTTTTTTTCTGCTTCTGGTCATATTGTATTGTTTCTGTTCTCTTACTGATGAAATTATTTGTTTTACTTGTTTATCTTTCATTCAGATCTTCATATTTAACATATTTAACCCAATCTTTGACTATTTTGGTAGAAAAAGATCCCTCACATGTAAGCATCATGAACATCATGACTAATGTGCTTTTTTTCATATAAATGGTTGTTTCAGATGGCTTTTCTCAGATCCATTTAACAAAAATTGAAACATATAAACATGTTGGTATATATTTGTTATTGATTTAAAAGGCAGTTGTGACTGAGAGATTTTATACAAAATTGGTCATAGTTCATCAGTCATTGTTCATCAGTTATATTTATCTGTCGTTTGTAGTAGTTACTTCTCTGTTTTTATTTATATTTCATCAGCTTTCACATTTGGAAACTATGGCAACTGTTTTGGGACGATAATTTTTTCTTTCTGATACAAAATTTGAAGCAGTTAAAAGACATTTAAGCTTTTTTCAATCTATAGACCCCGGATAATAGTGACACTAAAATTGCGGATAAAAAAACGCGGATGATAGACAAATTAAAATTGGGGATAATAAAGACGCTGATAATAGATACATAAACGTTTTGGATAACAAAGACGCGAATAATATAGGCTTTTCAGTTGCGGACAATAGCAACCCGGATAAAAGTGACAAAGACTCTAGAAACTGCGGAAAAATTAAACGTTCAAATCGTGGAAAGTAGTTACCTTAGCGCGGATAATAGCGACGCAAGTTCTCGCACCTGAATGACAGAAATCTCTCCGGCTTTCTCTTGTGTCTCTAAATTCCGCAACCGGACATCATTGGTAAATATTCCCAATATTGAGTAAACTTTTAATGGTCTGCCTCACTGTCACTGTTGTCCGCGAAAACCCAAAGCGCCTCCTCTTAAAACAAAGGGGCGTAGACAATGTTCACGTTAGCGAGCAATTGTGCTAGCAAAAAATGCAGGTTTGGCGACGTAAGTATGAATTTTCTCAACTTTCAGCTCATTCAGTTTACTGCCTCCACCTTCGCCCATTGTGATTTGAGTTTTTTTATAATGCTTAAAAAGATATCATATGAAATATGAATTGACTGTAAACTTGGTTATCATAATATTGGTCATCAACGCTTACAGGATAATGAATAACACATCAGCAATCCGTATAATTTTTCAAATCATTCAATGGGGCTCTTTGCAATCTGTGAATACGTAACGGCACTTATTGTCCAGAAAAGCTCCTTTGTGCCCCATTTTGGTAGATAACAGAAATTATTGGTTGAAGTAATTAAATTATGTTTTCCTGGGCAAATTTCCTGGATTGCCCCATCAAATGAAGATCTCCCCATTTCATCAACAAAAAAATTCAATAATGAAAAAAATCCAATTTGACTACAGCCCGAATCGTCTATCCGAGCGCAGCGAAGAGTAATGAGATCAAGTACAAACTGGAGTTTTTTGAGGCCTATAAGTTTGAATTGCCACCCTCCAACACCATAGCAAAACCCACGAATTGCTGGAACTGAAACTGCCAGATCTAGTCGACCTAAAGATATAAAAAAATATTAAGCGACCGAAAATGAATTTTTTTAAAAATCGCATAACATGTCAGTTCAATTGAACGTCTTGCGAAATGTCTTCAAGAATTTCCCAAAGGTTTCAAAAGCCAGGGGAATGAAGTAGATACCAACGTTGCTAAATTTTGGGCGCATTGCTCGTTGTTATCCTGCTTTATTAATTCGACCCACTTGTGGGGGGAGGAAATATATACTCATATGTTTTGTTTTTCGTTCAGACAAATTTGGCCGAGCGATAAATTCGTGGTAGAGAGGAATTTCAAGTGGTGCCATTAGAAAACTCCTCCAGCGTAGAACATGGAAATATTTATTTCATTTATTTCATTAGAACATTTATTTCAAATTTTTTTGAAAACATTTTTGTTACGCCTAATTTTTGATCTCTTTGTCTTCAACAAGAAACAGATTCCTTTTTCTGACAGAACTCACCAATTTTCTGTTGCTTGGGCAATGTTTTTGTTGTTTTTAATGTTTTGATAGATCTCTATAGAGCTTAGAAAAAATTTTTGATAAGAATTTTGATACTGGTTTCCAACAAATACTTTGTACCTAGAAAACCAAGTTTAAAATAAACAGGACCAAAGCAAACAATTTTATTAAATGCCACAGTTCAAACTTTTTGGTGATTTTTAATGTATTATAGTTATAATGGTTTCAACAAAGAGGCTTCGATAAAATGTTTGTGAAAATTTATTTTGACTTCTGTCCGTGTTTGCTTTTTTGTCGTCCTTTGATTTGGTCTCAATAATAACAAGCAAAACTGGATATCTGATCAATTGCAAATTGATCTGTTTTTGTTTTAAGTTGAAGCTTATGGTTTGTTTGAATTTTTGAAATCATTTCTTTAAAAAAGTTAGTGAATATTCGATCTTTTCGCCATTATAATTTTTCTTTCAATTTTGTAGCTTGGACTCTGTAACGACAGGTCGCATCTTCTTTCTAGTAAACCATGGTCTAACATTTAAAAAAGTTTTCATTTAAACTATTGTTTTTTTTTACTTTCGTACTGCGCATTTCCATATGAAAAAGGTGATTTTGGATATTTGCTCATTCTGAGCTTTGTGTCTCCTTTCCACATTCTCACACTAATGGGATCGCCCAATTGGCGTTCAAAAATGCCAACTTAACGGTGTTTTGTATTTTCCATGGATAGCCTGTGTTTTCAATTTGACTACAGCCCGAATCGTCTATCCGAGCGCAGCGAAGAGTAATGAGATCAAGTACAAACTGGAGTTTTTTGAGGCCTATATGTTTGAATTGCCATCTTCCAACACAATAGCAAAACCCACGAATTGCTAGAACTGAAACTGCCAGATCTAGTCAACCTAAAGATATAAAAAAATTTTAAGCGACCGAAAATGAATTTTTTTAAAAATCGCATAACATGTCAGTTCAATTGAACGTCTTGCGAAATGTCTACAAGAATTTCCCAAAAGTTTCAAAAGCCAGGGGAATGAAGTAGATACCAACGTTGCTAAATTTTGGGCGCATTGCTCGTTGTTATCCTGTTTTATTAATTCGACCCACTTGTGGGGGGAGGAACTATATACTCATATGGTTTGTTTTTCGTTCAGACAAATTTGGCCGAGCGATAAATTCGTGGTAGAGAGGAATTTTAAGTGGTGCCATTAGAAAACTCCTCCAGCGTAGAACATGGAAATAAAAAGATATTTTGAGTTTCGTTTTTTACAGAGAGTTATCGAAGTTTAAGCTTTTGAGAAAAGTAGAGTGAACTCCTTTGTTTTTATTCATAGTTTCCATAATTTTTTGACCAAATTTTTTTGTCAATTTTGGTAAAACTTGTGAAAAATATTTGAAAAACAATATTATTGGTATTCTTAAGGATAAAGAAGGCTCGCCAATTTGTTTTATCCGTGTTTTTTTGGTACGCATTTCTGCTAAAATTTCAAAATTTTGCAACTGATGCCACAATCTTTGAAAAATCCAAAAAAGTAACTGTACATTTGCTTTCTTTACGAGTTTTCTCGAACTTAATTTTAGCCGGTTTTTTCAAAAAAATATACGTAAAAATGTACAAAATGCATGATTTGATTGCGGTTTATTGAAATATTTCATATGCTAATTGATCTATTTTGCTAAATATGGAAAAATCAATTGTTGTTGTTGGGCGTTGAGAAAAATTGGGGGCAGGTTTGAATTCATCTTGGATTCTTTCAATCAATAATTACTGGGATTATAAAAGGGCGCGGAGTTTTTCAAAAACTTTTTTTGCAGTTTTGTTTTTTATGTTGACTACTGACAATTATTTCAAATTACGGCTCAATCAATCAAAGATTCTATTTACATTGACTTATGGCCAAATGAAGTTAAAGTGTTTCTTCAGGGAAAAGTTCATAGATTTTATAGCTATGACGATGTGTTTTCGTAAACTTTAAAAGATTCATTTCGTTTGGTTTCATTTGTCATTCTTTCTGCAGACATTTCACTCCATTTTAATTAGGAATTCTTTATTAAATAAAAATTTCAATTGTGCTCCTAAAGAGCTGCAGGTGAGACTCCGCAAGGCCTTCAGTTGTTATCTAATGCCTCTTATTTCTTTGATTGAATTTGTTTTAAAAGAATATTAGTTAAGTTTTGGAATCTGTCATGTTTTAATCATTTATCAGTCCAAATCTACATCAGACCGAATTTATGAAGGGCAAGACTTATTCCAAGTGGAGGAAAAAACTAGTCTTTATAGTGGTTCTAAGTTCAAGTAATGCTTTTTTTTGGCTTTCTTACTATGAAGTTTCAAAAAACTTTGTGAAATTTTGCATAACTTTCTGTATTTGAGGTAGTTTTTTATTCTTTTTTCGACTAGTTATATTAAGTATAACTCCAAATGTTAATAAAAAAAGAACATCATAAACTTTTCCGATAACTTCCTTAACAGTTTTAACGACTGCAAAGCTGATCTCTCAGAAAACTTATTGGATTTGTGACTTTGCCTGTAATTTTGGTTCTTTTCGTTTTCGTACGGCATATTCATGCTAATCAAAATCCCTAATTGCCTCTAAAAATGTTTGCATGAGGCTATTTACTGATTTCGGATAAGAGATAAAAGTTTTAAAGACGGTCAATATTTAGAAAAAAAAACAATTTTGTACCTCCGAGTTTTGGTTGTTTTTTAATTTTTTTCCCGAACTTATCACATTAATTTTACTGGCAAATGAAGAATACGCAGAAGAAACTCTATAAAGAATTCAGTGAATAGCCTATAGTTTTAACGGCTGCGCATCCTTGCTCTCCCAAATTTCAATAAGTTTTTGTTTTTGCCACTAAATTCTTTTTTTTGTTAGGCATATTGATGACAACCAAAAACGTTGGCTGCTGTCACGATTCTTCAAATGAATTTATTTTTCAATTTAAATATTTAGCTAACGATTTAAAAAACTTTGGATTATTTTTTTGAAGAAAAAATTTTTGTTACGCCTAATTTTTGATCTCTTTGTCTTCAACAAGAAACAGATTCCTTTTTCTGACAGAACTCACCAGTTTTCTGTTGCTTGGGCAATGTTTTTGTTGTTTTTAATGTTTTGATAGATCTCTATAGAGCTTAGAAAAAATTTTTGATAAGAATTTTGATACTGGTTTCCAACAAATACTTTTTACCTAGAAAACCAAGTTTAAAATAAACAGGACCAAAGCAAACAATTTTATTAAATGCCACAGTTCAAACTTTTTGGTGATTTTTAATGTATTATAGTTATAATGGTTTCAACAAAGAGGCTTCGATAAAATGTTTGTGAAAATTTATTTTGACTTGTGTCCGTGTTTGCTTTTTTGTCGTCCTTTGATTTGGTCTCAATAATAACAAGCAAAACTGGATATCTGATCAATTGCAAATTGATCTGTTTTTGTTATAAGTTGAAGCTTATGGTTTGTTTGAATTTTTGAAATCATTTCTTTAAAAAAGTTAGTGAATATTCGATCTTTTCGCCATTATAATTTTTCTTTCAATTTTGTAGCTTGGACTCTGTAACGACAGGTCGCATCTTCTTTCTAGTAAACCATGGTCTAACATTTAAAAAAGTTTTCATTTAAACTATTGTTTTTTTTACTTTCGTACTGCGCATTTCCATATTAAAAAGGTGATTTTGGATATTTGCTCATTCTGAGCTTTTTGTCTCCTTTCCACATTCTCACACTAATGGGATCGCCCAATTGGCGTTCAAAAATGCCAACTGAACGGTGTTTAGTATTCTCCATGGATAGCCTGTGTTTTCAACTGTTGCTGCACCGACTTCTTGTTAAATTCAATTGTTTCTTGGTTTCGTTTTTTTTGTAATTTTTTGCAGGCGTGTGACATATTGAGGATAACTACAAGTCACAATGGATTAACTCGAAGTCGTTTCAATCTGTTTGAATTTGGTGTTTTTCAAAACAGAAAAGCGTATTTTTGAACTTTGTCTAAGAGGTCTTGCGAAGAGCCAACATGCGCGACAGCAACTTGCTGAACTTATGCTTTTATTATAAAATTTTTTTGATTGCCACGCATGCTGGATCGCATTAGGCATCAGGGTTCCTAGTATCTATTTCAAAGTAGTCTCCGGGAATTATCAAAGTCAGCGGAAAATGTTTAAGTACATCTTTTAAGCTATTACTAGTTTTTGCCGAAAAAAATGTGAATTAATCTTTGTGTTTGTCAACTATTGCAGGCAAATTTTGCATCCATTGTGAAATTATATTTTGCTTTCTTGATTTCAACTTCAATATCTTTTTTTAATTAATTTTTGGTATGATCTTTGTTGGGGGATTCAAAAAAGTCTTCTCATTACCCTCTACAATGTTCTGAGGTTACAAAAACTTTTCACCTACTGAGCTTTTGTGAAGGGGCATTAGGGAAACACATTCATTTTTTCTAGTGGTACTAGTAGAATTTCTGGCAAAGGTGGTCTTGAAGTTACTAGCTAGCGTGTCAGTATTGAAAATAGTGTACGAATTACACAATGAACCATTGAATTTCATCAAACAGTTTAAAACTATAATTGAGAGCACTAGTTTAAAACCATTTAAATATAAAAACTGCGCACACTTAATTTGAATTGAAACTTCAAAATGACAGATCTATCCAGTGCAACTGCAGATCTATCCATTTGAAACTGCAAATTTCAAAATGACAGATCTATCCAGTGTCACATTCCTCCACAGAGCTTCTTACATGCAATGTCAGAATTCAAAACTGTCGGCATTATCAAACTTGCAAAGTGCTTGTTCCGAGCAAGGTTCCGAGCAAGGTTACGTCTGCCAAAGTCTCTTCGAAATTCCGTTAAACAATTCAAACGGCTAACGCCGTTCTCTTTTTTTCTCAAACAAGCAAATTCAAATTATAACCAGGTGGTTTAAAAATACTTGCAACAAAAACATAAATTTAAAATCATTTAAGTATAAATTTAAAAACATGAATTTTGTTTTAAAATCACATGCATAAAATTCTTCGGATTGTTTTCTTCCTAAAATGAAATAACTCTTAAAAGCCTGAGCAATGTCAGATTTTCGGTCAGTGACTTCACCAGAGTCATGTAGCCTGTACTGAAATAATTACTGAGCGCTTTGAGTCACACTAAACTAAAATTGTTCAGTTCGAAAAAGTAGGGCGATCTTTGTGCATATAGACAAATCGCCACAAGATTCCGGGAAGGAATCCAATGGTGGGCCGTCTACCCGGTGTAATTTTGGTCACTTCATAGCCATTCCTCTTGTACAACTTGATAGCTGCAACCTGTGCATATGTTGTCAGCAACACAATTCGAGTCTCCCCTCGACTCCACGCAAATTCCTCGGCTTTATCCAGTAACTTTTGAGCAATACCAGTACCTACAGAAAGAATCAAATCTTGTATTTGGGTTTCTTTTATTGATATCTCACAAAATTCCAATTTTTTCATAATTCAAATTTACAGCAATATTCAAGATCAAGTGATGTTTCGATGCTTTGAGTTTTTCAAGGCGAACTGGAGTTTTATTTTTTTGATAATTTTGTGCTCATTTGGCAAATTCTACAGACATACAGATAAAATTGGAAAAAACAACAAACTAGAAGGAACTTAATACTGCGCTACATTTTTTCAAGCGTGCCCGCAAAACGCTGATAAAAATTCTGCCAAAATCTTCTAACAGGTTTCAAATGATTTCAATTACTTGGTGGAATGACTGGACAATTGTTAAGCCGAACTGAACCAACTTAAGTCAGTGACAAGTTGATAAAAATTAACAGAAAATGATATGATCAAATTTTGCTAAACGTAAGGTGCGTAATTTCATGCTGCTAATCGGTTAATTAGTTATTTTGAGTTACGATAGAGATTTCTGTTCTATTTGAGTTGAGCGTTCTAAAACAAAAGTGTTGGAGAGGAGTTTGAGTGATATATATTAAGCAAAAAAAATGCTGAACAAGAGCATATCGAACGGTCATTATGTTTCAATTACTTAAAACGAAGTTCTGTGCATGCATCAGGCCAAAGTCCAATTATCTGATCAGAAAGAGTAAAAATAAACAAGAGAGCAAACCTAAATTTTGAAAGTGAAATTGTTGTTATGAAGAGAATTAGAAATTATATTAGAAAAGATTAAATTAAATTTTACCAGTGACAAACGCGTCAAATCAATTTTGAGAGAGCAAATATACCGAATGTGAAAATTTTTTTCTGGCATAAAACTTCAAGGTTTCTCTCGCATTGGTACAATTTTCGAGCCAACCTCAACACCCATCCCTGAGTTATTAACACCAGCAGTAGTGTGATTTGAAGGTTATTGGATATTATGAATGGCGGTTTAAATGCGAAATGAGATCATACAACAATTGCAAGAAAACATATATTTGGAACAAGGCATTGGACGACTACTGGAAAGTTGTAGAATGTGAAATTGGATTTTTTGCTGACAATAGGCAATTTTTGCACAAAGGTAGTAAGCACCTATACTCTTTTTTCGAAAATTTGACGTCAGATTGACCTGAAATTTGAAAAGTAGACAAATTTTGGTGCGGGAATCTGAAGAGCCAATTTTTAGTGCAAACCAAACACCACGGAACCACAGCACGCCAGTGCTATGGGACGTAAAGCTTGAATTGATAGTGGAGTATTGGTAGAAGCCTTTTTGACGGTTAAGGTAACTGTTGTGTGTTTTCTAAATGTGCCATTGCATCAAATGGTTTCAAAATGAGACCAACAATAACACAGTACCTCTTGGTTTTCGGGTTTAATTTAGTTTACGTACTAACGCATGGTTTTTCAGAGGAATTGATAACCTTGTTGGAATTGGTAGCATTGATGTGAAAAAGGTCGATAACCTGTTGGCCTAGCCGAAATTCAGACAACAGATCAATTGCACGCAGACCCATCATCCATAAAATTTAGATCATTTTTTTAGTGAAATTTTTATTCTGTTCGATTTTTGTCAAAAAAAAACAATTTCGCTCATATATTTTTTAGAGTTTTAGGGGAGTGCTCTGTTAAGGAGGGATTCGTTTAAGATCTACTATGGCGACTCTTGATTTGTTTTGTACTTCGATTCCCCTCAATTATTTGAAAATCGTCATACGTTTTGTAAGTTAAATAGTCTCCAACGATTTATTCAATATATCACGTCTATTGAAATCTTATAGGAAGTGAACTATATATTAGAAGCTCATAAAACTTTTATGACATGCGTTTTTGAATGAATGAATGAATTAATGAATGAATGAAGAGATTGACTGGAAAAACAAGGTGGATACTTTTTGAGACATAAATTTTGAGGCATATGAAATAAGTCAGCCTGTTTAAAATTAGGTGACACAAAGGAGCACTGTAACAAACAAAATTGAAATTTGAAGATATTTAATCTACTTGGAATCCTTCAGGAGTTTTTCGACATCGCCAATAAGTCTCTTTTTAAATTGAGACAATAAAACTATTTGATCATTTTACCCAGGAGTCTTCTAATTTTCTGGTGACCTTTCTACAAATTCCCCTCAATTATTTTTAAAATCTTTCACGTAGAATTTGTACGGAGAAAGCATAAAAATCTCACGCAGAAATTTTACCAGTCTTTTGTAGTGTAGCACACTGAGATCAACATAACTGCGAAAAATTCGTTTCGTTGAAATAGTAATTTACATTTCAGAAAAATTCCTATGCTTTGAAGACCTTGAGCTGTGAAGTGCAACAGAACGGGATCAACTTAATTGAGTTATGAACAGCAACCATCTGCTATGAAACTCAACCAACTCAATCTACGAATTTTTTAAAAAAAATTATGTGCTTCAAATTCTTTCTATTCTAATGTTGTAGCTCCGGTGAAGGGCATCTAAATCAAATAAATGGGTTGGTGTCCATTAAATTTCCACTGAAAAATATTCCCAATAAGCTGACAAGTAATAGGGTGAATTGTTTATATCGTCTCTCACTTCTTGTGATAAGAGTGGTTGAATAATTCATTAATAAAATACCAATTTGGCGCACATTTTTTACTAAAAAATCAGCACCAGAAGGAAAAATGAGATGGGTAGTGAAGTAATTTTCTCCGCCCGTTCTTCTTGTCAATTTTGCTCTACGAGGAGTGGCGAAAAGCAAGTAGTCGAATAAAACACAGTCGAGTAAAACAACTGTTTCAAATGCAACGAAAGTTGCATGTAAACCGATCAACACGGTTGTTATCACCCTCACAAAATGACTAAATTCCTATGGGTTTTATGGAATAGCTGATAGCTATTTGTTGACAATAATAACCGTTTGTTAACGTTCCTTGGCTGCTTCTACTCCTTATATTAATGAAATCAAATTCTGTTAGTAATGTTTTGCAGTAATTGTTCAGTTTTTATTCATACCATTTATTTTCGATTTTTTTTGCACCCCAATACTAAAATACGCGCCATTGAAACTTAAATTAAAATGAGTTATTGCGTCATATGCAACTGGTAGTTTAGGAGAAATGAAAATGGTATAGGTATACAAAGTATACTTTTTGCAAATATTAATTTGTAATTCTCTTTCCGGATCTAATCTTTTTCAACCCGCCCTAGCTTAATGGATGTATTATGCTCACGCCCTCAGGTGCACGTGATAATTTTTATATAGTAGCGTGTTGTATAATGACTCTTAAATTGTAAGTGGTGGCCATAAAAAACCGGTGAGCGGGGGGGCAGAAGGGTCCCTTTTTTATATTATGGCTATTCGATGAATATTAGGCTCTACAAAAATGCCATGTTTTCAGATCGGCTGTAAATGTTTTAATAATTATGTCCAGAAATCTCGTTAGAAGAAAAAAAAACTTGAGTTTTTGTGTAAATTGGCCCCACATTTGTTTGGAATATATTAATATCAAGTACCACGGGAACGGTCGTACGCGGGGTATAAATTTTCCGATCCCTCTTGAGGGGAGAGGAACTATAAACTCAAATGGGTTTTTTTGTTTAGTCAATTTTGGCCGATCGATATATTCATCGTAGAGAGTTGAAACTGGTATCATTAGAAAGCTTGTCCAGCGTAGAAACTGGAATTAAAAAGACTTTTTTGATTTTCGCTTTTGACAGGGAGATATCGAGGTTTAAAGTTTCGAGAAAATAGAGTGAATTCCGTTGATTTCATTCACCTTTTTTCGGAATTTTTGACTAAAATTTCGCCAATTTTGATAAAATTTTTCACGAAAAGGTTATTGATTTTAGGTTTAAAGACAAAATATATTGTCGGCTATTTTCATTGAAATTTTTTTGTCACAAATTCCGGCTAAATATTTCACAAAATTCAGACTTTTTCATCAAAAACAGCACGAAAGAAGTTTCTTTAGTCCACTCTGATTAAATTTGCTGGAAGTGCACACCTAAACACCACTAACAGAATCTTTTTAGACTGAAAAGGGGCGAATTTCACTTCAACTTCCGTTGAGAGTGCTCTGTCAATAAAACTTTGCATTTTTTGCTAACTTTATTCGTCGATTATCAAAAACGCAGCATTTATTTTTGATTCGGCTATTTTCGGTTATATATTGTCGGCTATTTTCATTGAAAATTTTTTTTGTTGGCTATTTTTTGTCGGCTATTTTCTTTGAAATTTCTTTTGTCACAAAAATTCCGGCTAAATATTTTACAAAATTCAGACTTTTTCATCAAAAACAGCACGAAATAAGCTTCTTTAGTCCACTCTGATTAAATTTGCAGGAAGTGCACGCCCAAACACCACTAACCGATTCTTTTTAGACAGAAAAGGGGCGAATTTCACTTCAATTTCCGTTGAGAGTGCTCTGTCAATAAAAGTTTGCCTTGTTTTTTGCTAACTTTATTCGTTGATTATCAAAAACGCAGCATTTATTTTTGATTCTTTAACTAACAAAATATCTAAATCAATGACACTTCAGAAACTAAATATCCTAATGGACAATCAGCATCAGCAATACTAGTTCAGTACCAATCTTGGACCGTTACAATCCAAAAAAAAATTCGGATTGTCGTCAGTCGGTTTTTTAAAAAAAAATCGATCTTTTTTATTTTAATTAAATAACAGAACATTTCAAATCAAAGCTCACTAGTGATAGGTCCTATTGGCTTCCTATTCAGCTCGAAATTAATTTATCTAGTTGATTGCTTGAAAGCTCAAGGTCGTTTTGACTTTTAAGGTATTTGATTTTTAAATAAAAATGGCTTATTGAACTTTGCCTCCATTTTTCTCTTAGTTTGGTCAACTTGTAGCTTATTTTCAGCAATCAAAATGTGCTCATTCTTTCTGCTGAATTAAAATTTAGTTTTATTGCAGTTTTACGCCTTAAGTTATGGTTTTCTGGCTTTGATAATTACTAGATTTCTCAATTTTTATTTATTTGCCCATTTTTCATGTTTTCTAATTTTGTCAAATTATCAAGTTATTGTCAGTTCATATATCACATTTTTTTGTTCAATATAACTGAACACATCAATACACATCAACACATTAAATATCATCAATGTACAATATTGATGATATTTAAATCCTTAAAGATAAAGATTGTGGTTCTTTACCGCTTCGACAGTACTTTCTCGAAGAATTTATATGAATTTTTAAATTTTGTCTTTATCTGTCGTTTTTACTTTGTCTTTTTAGTCATATTTTATTTCCTGTACATTGACCCGGTTTGATTGGCTTTCTTTGAAAGAGTAGATGAGCCGATGTTCCGATATTAGAAGATAGATAATGGCTTTCATGGCTTTGAAAACAATTGTTTTGCAAAATTAAAAAAAAAAACATTTCAACTTCGCAATTTTGTTCCTTTTATTGTCTGTTTGTTACCTGGTCTCGTTAATTAAAGGTTAAAGATGACATTAGTTTTGTCAAAGGAAGGTGTCAAAACGGATTTTTGTCACAATATCTAATGTTTTTAAAAAAATTGGTATGACTACTGGCTTCGACACTGGTTTTTCATTAAAAAAAGTAAATTAATTTCTGATTTTTATCACATTTGACGTTCTTTCGGTAGACCTAAGACTTGTTCTGGATAATTGCAGGTCTCGAGGGCTTCCTATGGAAGAACAAACGAACCTATTCAATTTTTCGATTTTGTAATTAATGGCTTTCATGTCTTTGGAAATAAATTTTTTAAAAACAAGTATTACATAGTCTTGTTTTTTTCTATTACATAGTCTTGTTTTTGGTCTAATTGTTACCCACTTTCATTAATGAGAGGTCACAAAATACATTTAAGGGAAGGTGTCAGAGAGGATTGGTGTCAAAAAAACTAATGTTTTAAGAGAATTCGTTATGACTTTACTGGCTTCCACACGGGTTTTTGACAAAAAAAATGAATCTTTGATTTTTGTCATATTTGACGTCCTTTTTGTAGACGTAAGACATATCCCAGATAATTGCAGCATTCAAGGGCTTCATTGGGAGGAATGGACGAACTTATACAATTTTTTCATTTTGTAATTAATGGCTTTTATGTCTTTGGAAATAAATTTTTTTCGAAAAAAAACAAGTATTACACAATTTTGCAGTTTTTTTCTTTTTTGTCTAATATTGCTGATTTTCTCTAATGAGCGGCCACATAATACATTATCGGTGTTTGACGATGGTGCAATCGAACATATTTTGGGGGCCAAAGTATGGCTTTACGGCTTCTAAAGCATTTTCTGGCAAGTTTCAATTGATTTTTAGTTTGTTGTCTATTTGTTCTTCTTGTTGTAACTGCATAAAAAATTGAATACCAAGAGTTCTTAATTCCCTTCTATGGAAGCATTGGTAATTGTAAACCTATGGGATATTTTAGTTGATTCCTAATGGTTTTCATTACTTTGAATTTAATTGTTCTTTTTTAAAATTAAGCGAATTTTCTAACTTTTAAGTTTCTGTTCTTTTTTGTCTAATTGTTACCAAGCTTTATTATGAACTGGTGAATAACCATTTTTTTCTGGTGAATTACAAGTTATTTTGTTTATTTTCAGTTTTATCTGACGCTATTTTGACTTTGTTTTTTTTAATACTGAATTTTTTTTTTAATACGGACATAAATTTTTTGATGTATTAATATTTGTTGTTGTTGTTTGATTTTGCCATTCGTCTTCGCTCGTTTTTTTAATGTCGGCATATCTCATCAATCTAATGCATCCTTTTAAACTCCACTGAGTTATTTGCTTTGGAGGCTATCTTTTCGTTCATAGACCAGTGTTTTTTTGAAAAATACTTGAATTCTTTGTGTTTTTCCATCTGTTCCTCATTTGGTGGACAATTATGCCAGAATTGTGGATGAGCGGGGTCGGAACCTTATGCCATTACCGAGCCGCTTTGTTTTTCTTTTAGAATTAAGCGTCGCTAACCGAAAGTTAATTGAGCACATAAAGTGACAATATTTTAGGGCCAATCAGATCCATTCTAAATTCTATATTAAGATACGTCTATTTGTTGACACATCCCTAGTACTATGGTATCGGTTCGCCTAACGAGTGAAAACCTAAATGGTGCAAGATCGCTATATGTTTATTTTTCACATTGATGAATTCAGTATCACCAATAGTTTGATAAAACACTCGCTCAAAAGGGTATACAATGGAGTCCAAATTTTATTACCTCTAGCTCGCCTGGTAACTCTCATTCGCCGTAGCTCTATTGTTGCATCATCAGGAGATTCTTTGCTCATGGCCACACATCCAATGATATTGTTGTCGTCATCAGCACAAACAAATAGCTCATTGTAATCTGTCAAAAAGGGACATTATTCTGGTTCAGATGTTCATTGAGAGAAGATTGCTTAAAGTTTACAATTAGAAGAATTTTTTATAATTAAAAAATATTTCCTCAGCACTATACAACTCTAAGAAAATTTCAAATGCATAAGGATACCAGATTTCCTATATTGCGGAACTGCAATTTCCTTGTGCGGTGTTTTTTAACATCTGGAATGGCCAATTTTTATCAATACGTTTACACCGCTAAGACCAACAAGTTAATTTAACAATGAAAATGCACTTTGCTCTCCGTTCAAAAAACACTGGAGTCAAAGATATACGCAAAAAAAGTTACTGTAAAACTTTGCCATCAACTGGAGGCGATCTCATTAAGGATTCATTGGTTACTTTAGTTTGGCTTAAAAACACACCTGTACGTATATATGTTGAAAGACAAAGAAGAAACTATGCAAAAGAAGCAACATTTTGAATTGAGTGAAAAACAAAACTCTATTGAGAAAACGCTGGACTTTTTCGATCCCATTGATTCATTCCGGAGCTTGGTTATCTGCTCCCTCAATAATTTTACTCGAACAACATCTCGCACCTATTGAATTGACAGCAAATACAAAAAACAAATTTGGTGTCCAGATTTAACTAGAGGAGAGAATTGTCCTTCAGCGGAACAAGAATTCATGACATTCATTGTAATCATTAAGTTGCTTGCTGTCATCAACATTGATGCCCAGTGGATTATTTGCCATATGTGCACTATTTACCATCTGTGCCCGATACTGATTCGACATGGTTAAGAAAAGTCATGCAAGTATTCAGCCATAACAACATCAGAAATCGTGAAGAACAGTCAATTTAACAATAACTAGAAACTGGAAACTGATTAATTTATACTAAACCAATGTAATCCTTTATTAATTCAATAATCAAATAAATCTCACAAAGTTCCTAAGGCGGCCAACGTAACATTCTGGCGCCCAACGAAAGAATGGACAGCTAAAATTTCCTTCTCGAGAATTTTTTTTCTCGTGATCAGGGTAGAGAAGGAAATTTTAGACAAAGACCCATCCCAACCAACCCAACCCGAGGCAACCCATCATCGCCCAACCCAACAGAGAGTTTATATCTGGGACTACCTTGATTACCTTATTCTTATTTCCTTTGACTCTGGTGATTCGCCAGTAATTTCCCCAGCGTTGTTTTTTTCTCGCACCTGGAGAATTTTTTCCGGACGTGTTAACAATTTGCAATAAATTTCAGCCATTTGTTTTATTGCTCCGATACCGCCATTAAAATTTTATTTCGCTATTGGCAAAACCAACGTTTCCTACCGTGTGTTTTGGCATAAACCTCGGTTTGTGTCCGGATTTTACTGTGGTTATTTGGTAGATTTTGAGTTTATCATTCTGGTATTGGTATTTGATGGTATCCGGTAAGGTTCGGTAGGCTTGGTAAGGTTCGGTAAGTATTGGTAAGGTTCGGTAAGGCTTGGTAAAGTTCGGTAGATATTGGTAAGGTTCGGTAAGGCTTGGTAAAGTTCGGTAGAGATTGGTAAGGTTCGGTAAGGCTTGGTAAGGTTCGGTAAGGCTTCGTAAGGTTCGGTAAGGCTTGGTAAGGTTCGGTAAGGCTTGGTAAGGTTTGATCAGACTCGGTAAGGATTGGTAAGGTTCGGTAAGGCTTGGTAAGGTTCGGTAAGGCTTGGTAAGGTTCGGTAAGGCTTGGTAAGTTTCGGTAAGGCTTGGTAAGGTTTGATCAGGTTCGGTAAGGTTTGGTAAGGTTCGGTAGTTTTGGTAAAGTACCGTATCAACGTTTTGGCAGGGTTTAGTACACTTTGGTAGGTAATTGTTAACCGGTAGTTAAATAAACAGGTTGTGGCCTTGAGATTTGGTTAACAATGCTACTAAAAGTGGCTAAATTAAATTCAAAGCTCTAGACCCACTCAACAAAACAGAGTTAATGGTTCTTACTCGAACCGGAAAATCAACAAGAGTTAAACGTCAGGTAAATTCTACGAGTTCACAAACGCCAGCAATGGGTGAAAACGAAGAATCCTCTGTTGATCCTCATTTGAAACACATTAAAAACCAAAAGCTAATGTTTGAAAGCGAAATTGAATCCTGCATCGAATTTGTTGTTTCAGGAATTGATTCCGGGGAGGACACGGAAACTCTAGAAGAAACATTGAGCGAAATTAAAGAGCTGCAAGAGAAACTCGACAACTCCGTTCAAAAGCTTTTGGACATCTCACCATCAGAAGACGCAGATACGCTCTGTTTTCAACTTAGCAAACTAAAATTCAAGATTCGAAAAACAACCGCTGCCCTCCGCAAACACAAAAAAGAAACTCAAAGCGCAGAATTAAGCAATGTTTCATCAGGCAACTTAAGGGTAACGTTTGATAGTAGCAGCAGTAACCAAACCATTCTTAACACTAACAGGACCTCTACAAGTTTCTCAGCATCCGCAGGGAACGAAGTGTCAGGTCAATGTTTTTCGTCGGACTCTGCAGCGCCCGCTAGCTCAGTTCAATCCAATTCCATTTCGCCGCCGGCTAATATGGAATCCAATATTGGTTTCTCAACGGCTACTTAATCTGGAAATCCTGTTCACAGTGCCTTGTCTTCGGAACCGTTTCTTGCTAATTCAACCAGTAGTTCAGTCAACCAGGACACATCATTTCATGTTTCGAACAGCAATCCATCATGGAGATTCCTTTCCAATCAACAATTCTCAGATCCGTCGGCGTCCGCTACACTTGGCTCTGCTTCATATCAGAACCCCATCTCCATGTCCACTTGTTTCCAGAAATCTGTACCCAAGTTGCAGGCAAAAAAATTTGATGGCAACCCACTCGACTGGATGAAGTGGTTCAGCATTTTTCAAGCTACAATAGATCGATGGCCTATGTCATTATCAGAAAAGATGATACATCTTCAATCGCTATTAACTGGAGAGGCAAAGAATTTAATAGACGGATACGGCTGCAACGGTATTCTGTATGTCCCAGCGTTGAATCGTCTTGAGGAACACTTCGAAACCCAAACCGGATAGTAAATGCCTTTCTTGATAAACTCTCGCAGTTCAAACCACCTAAATTGACTGTCCCTGAAATTTATACCCAATTTTCAGCCTTTCTCTTGACCCTAGTGGATACATTTCAACAACTTGGATTCAATCACGACATCCATTCTTCTACAAATCTCAATCAGGCATTAAATAAACTTCCGACACCAGTCCGCCTGGACTGGAACAAGTATGCCCTCGAAAAGTTTTTACTCCAGCCGTCTCTTAAAGACCTTTCTGATTGGTTATCAATCTACGCAAAGGCTTGTAGAGATTTGCCAGCGCCAATTTCCATAACACGACCCAGCCATGCAAGACCAAACTTTGCCCATAAACCATGGATTCAGAAAACTCAAAGTCCCTTGCCCTCATCTACGAGAACGACAAGCAATGGTCAACAAGTTGGCTCCTTTTCAGACGTTAACAAACAAGGCCCCTCCAGAACTGTTGTTTGCCCCAGTAATGAGACCTGTCAATATCTCTACAAATGTTCTCATTTCCAAACCCTCTCTCCTTTCGATCGGAGAGAACATGTCAAAAACTTAAAACTTTGCTTCAACTGCTTTGGCAGTCATCATGTTGAACATTGCAATCAAAAAATGTTTGTCGAACTGGCAATTGTGGCCGAAAGCATCATACTCTGCTACATGAGAGCTTTAGAGACAATAATCAGAGAGTGAAGCCGCCATCGGGCGTTAAATCCGTTCAATTACATGGAACAGGACAAGTAGCCCTTGTTCCGGTTGAACTTTCCAATTGTGTAAAAACTCTTGATACTTATGCGTATCTAGACAACGGAAGTTGTCAAAGCTTGCTGCTTACATCTGCAGCATCAGAATTGGAGATTGACATGAACACAGTCGCTAAAATGCCTATCAGTGGCTACCATACAACTAGAAAAATAGACTGTTCTCAAGTTTCTGTCCAAATCAAGCCATACAGATCTCAGAATAGCTCAGTAGTTTCAATCGATGTGCTAGCAGTACCAGATCTCAATATGACACCAGTTAAAACCAGTGAGCTGAACAAACTTTGTAGTAAGTTTGATCACCTTAAACACATCACGTTTCCAAATGTCAAACAAAATCAAGTGTGTATAATCATTGAAATTGATAACCTTGAACTAATCCACTACAAAGAGATAGTTAAAGGCCCGAAAAACACACCTTGGGCTGTCAAGACACCATTAGGTTGGACTTGTGCCAGAAAGACCAACATAATTGCAGATGAGCAAAATCCAGTTCTCAAAACCCAAATTTGTTCCCGTGGCCAATTGGACAACGAACTTTTCACTAAAGTTCAGGATTGGATGAAGATCGAAAATTATGGCATTGCATCCAAGAAAAAAGCAATGTCCAAGAACGATGAAAAGGCTTTGGAAATTTTACAATCCACAACCAGATTCAAGGATGGTCATTACGAAGTTGGTCTCTTGTGGAAAGAGAACGCAAAATTGCCGAATAACAGACGGCTCGCTGAGAAACAGTTGAAGCAGCTAAAAGCAAAGCTTTCCACAAAGCCAGTATTAAGAGAAAAATATGAAGAGACTTTGCAAAAGGACTTGCAAAACGGATATGTTGTAAAAATTGATCTTTGTACCGACAACACAAAGTCAGTTTCTTATCTACCTCTTCATCCGGTCTCAAACGAAAATGAGCCCGGAAAAATTCGACGGGTGACTAACGCGTCCAGCATCTTTCAAGGCCAATCTCTCAACTCAAATCTGTTGAAAGGCCCGGACTTGCTCAGCAATCTTGTTGGGATTATTTTGCGTTTCAGATAAAGTCATATCACAATATCCGCTGACATTGAGCAAATGTTTATGCAAGTCAAAATTGCTCCTTCAGACCGTTCATATCTTCGTTTTTTGTGGGATCACAACGGCAAAATAGAAGAATATGAATACACTAGCCACATATTTGGTGCCACGTCATCACCTTGCATTGCATCGTACGCTCTACGTCGCTCTGCAATAGATAATCAGAAACATTTTTCTGAGGTTTCCCATATTGTTGAACGCAATATCTACATGGACGATTTGTATATTTCCACTGACGACGTTGAAAAAGTTGTAAACATAATGAGCAGCACTAAAGCTTGCCTGTCTCTTGGGGGTTTTAACCTCACCAAGTGGAGTTCTAATTCGGCTGCTTTTTTGCAACAAGTCAGAAGGGATCAACTTTTAAACACAAACGAAGCTTCACCTCAAATTCAAAAGGTCCTCGGATTACCGTGGAATGCAAAAACAGACAATTATGTAATCGAGAAGAAACTTTTCAAGAAGTTTCCCTTGGATAACACTATGGTAACCCAAAGAAAACTTCTGCGGTTTGTCGCATCCATTTTTGACCCCCTAGGTTTTATAGCACCGCTCACCATCCGAGTTCGTAAAAGTCTACAGGCCGCCTGGAATCATGGACCAAAATGGGACAAACCATTGGACCTCAATGAATTTGCAGATCTAACTCAGCTGCAAAACGAACTACGGGAATTCCGCGAAATTTCAATACCTCGCTGTTTATTCATTAACACAGCAATAAAGGAAACAGCTCTCCATACATTCTCAGACGCGTCGGAGTATGCACTCTCAGCAGTTTCGTATCTTAGGATTGAATACGTTGATGAAACCGTTCAAGTGAAATTCATCATGGGAAAAGCCCGCGTAGCTCCAATCAAAAGAATGACAATTCCAAATCTCGAGTTGCAAGCCGCCGTCTACGCAGCTCTGCTCGCACAATTCGTGACAGAAGAGCACGACATTCACATTAAAGAAAAAGTTTTCTGGTCCGATAGTACCACAGTTCTTTATTGGCTCAGAACCCCAGAGATACGTCATCGCATATTTGTTGCTAACAGGTTGGCGAAGATACTTGATGTATCAACAGCACATGAATGGAATTACATCACCTCAGCTGACAATCCAGCCGATGATGGCTCAAGAGGCTATGAAGTTAAACAGATGAACTGCAGTTCTCGATGGCTCAACGGTCCTTCCTTTCTACAGTTATCAAAAAGTGACTGGCCAAGTCAGGACATCTTGAAAGCACGAAATTCAAACGTTCTCATCGTTCATGCGTTGCAAACCGATCTGCACTCAGCAATTCAATGTCCCATCGACATTGCAAGCTTCAGCAATTGGAATCGTCTTGTTAGAGTTGCAGCATACTGCTTCTTCTTCCTCGATCGCTTGAAAAAACAGAGCAGTAGCTTATCGCTCGCACATCACACACTGGCTTACAAGTACCTCATCGGCGTTGCTCAAAGTCAGAATTTTGGAAGTGAGATTTTGTCTTTACAAAAACGCAAGGAGATACTTTCGTCGAGCCCTCTAAAGACACTCTGTCCTTTTGTTAACGAAAAAAATGAACTCCGCGCCAAAGGTCGGCTGTCTAAGGCAATGGTCTTAGAAACTGCTCGCCATCCGTTAATTTTAGACGGGGTTAACCCAATTGTTAAGCTCCTCATCAAAAACACTCACGTGGTGAATAGTCACTCTGGTGTTGAACAAACACGTTCCTTTTTAATGGAATACTATTGGATTCTGAAATGCCGAGCTGTCGTTAGACAAACAATACGTCAGTGCATTCCCTGCCGAAGAATGGCTCAAAAAATTAGTCAACCTCAGATGTCAGATCTGCCCAGTGAACGTTTACCGCTACAAAATCACTTTGCGTTTGCCACAACAGGCCTGGACTTCATAGGTCCTTTTCCTATAAAACAGTGTGGTAAATTTGCTACCCGTTATATCCTTCTATTTTCATGCTTAGTTGTAAGAGCCGTTCACTTGGAAGTTTCTGAAAGTCTTTCTACAGATTCTACAATGAGTTGCATCCGCAGATTCATTAGCCGCCGCGCAAAACCAAAAATAATTTATTCTGACAACGGAAAATCTTTTGTCGGCTCTTGTTCCGAATTGAGAAAAGGAATAGAAGCTCTCAGATCCTCTCGAGAATTTGCATCTAAGCTCCACATCTTAGACGTAGATATCAATTGGAAATTTAACCCCCTCTGGCTCCGCATTTTGGCGGCAGCTGGGAAAGATTAGTTCAAGTTTTCAAACTCTCCCTCTACAAAGTTATTGGCTCAAGAACGCTAACAGACGAAACGCTGTCGACATTCACTTGTGAAATTGAGTCCAACATGAATTCGCGACCATTGACGAATGTTTCTAGCGATATAAACGATCCACTCCCTTTAACGCCAAATCATTTCCTTTTGGGTAGACCTCAATCAATCTCCCTTCAGGAGTCTTCTCTCAAAGCAAAGTAGCAGTTACTAAATCTTGGAAAACATCACAAATTCTAGCCCAACATTTTTGGAACCGATTTATTAGAGAGTATCTCCCTAACCAGCAGAAACACTCTAAATGGCATTAAGTAAATCAGAATTTAAAAGTTCACGACTTAGTCTGGATTTTGGAAGATTTCACACCTCGTGGTCTCTGGCCTCTAGCAAAGGTAGTTGAAGTGTATCCAGGCTCGGATAAAGTAGTTCGGTCAGTCAAAATAAAGACTGCATACGGTGAAAAGATCCGCCCCGTTCTCAAGCTAAGTAAAATTTCTGAAGAGTAAATTACATTCACATTCAACGGACAAATTCACATCATTTTAGCACTCAGCTTCCATAAATTCCTCCTGCAGAAATCTACACTATCGTTAATGTGAAGTCACATCACTTACTTGTCGATCAACATACGATTTAAAAAGTCCAGTACGTCACTCTTGAGGTCCGTCACTCTTGAGTGGTTATAGTTAGGTACAGGTAGGTACAGTCCGCAACAGGTAGGAATCTCGGTTTTTTTGCGATGTGTAGAAAGTTGCTACACCGCAGCAAACTCCGCTTTAGCTTTTTCCGCTTGTGTCGCAATTTTCGGGTATTACAATTTTTTGCCTTTACCCTTCCGTTAGTTAGAAACGCCAATTTTGAAAATTATATGCTTTGTTATCTCTTGTAACCATCTTTTTCTCCCCTCAGTTCTTTTACCGGAAATATTTATTGGCTACAAAGTTTTTACCTAACAAAGCATCGTCTTTACGGAAGCCGACTATTTTTTGCAACCCTGCAAATGGGGCCGGCGATGTCATCAACATTGATGCCCAGTGGATTATTTGCCATATGTGCACTATTTACCATCTGTGCCCGATACTGATTGGACATGGTTAAGAAAAGTCATGCAAGTATTCAGCCATAACAACATCAGAAATCGTGAAGAACAGTCAATTTAACAAAAACTAGAAACTGGAAACTGATTAATTTATACTAAACCAATGTAATCCTTTATTAATTCAATAATCAAATAAATCTCACAAAGTTCCTAAGGCGGCCAACGTAACACTTGCCATTATAAAGGAGACGCAAAACGGCATGACAAAATTCAAGACTGCATTTTCTCTGCTTAATCAGTGAACTTATCTCCAGTGGTTGAGAAGAAGAACTGGATACCAAAAAAAAGTTCGCAGCCAGGAGACGTTTTTGTTGTTCTTTTTGGAGAACTGGTAAACTAGCTGCTATCAACGTGAATATTTTCTTATGATTGAAAAAAGCTCAACGTCAAATGCTGCGTTGAACGATGGTAACACGATGATTAGGCACAAAAGTTGTAAAATGGGGACATCATTTGTCATTTTTAATGCGCAAGTCTTACATGGTTTTTTTAACGTCAAAGAAAACACGAAAAAATTGTACTTTTAGCTGACACCAGAAGATACATGTCTGGGAGCCTTTCTGTTTAATTTACCAGATGTTAGCAGGATTACGAACACTGTAGCGCATCAACCCCGATGAGGCGGGACGAGTTTTGGCACGTTAGAGAATGAAGCTATTTAGGCTCAAAAGATATTTCAGAGAATAAGAATTAATTTTAGAAGATTAAAAAGAGAAGACAATTGTGAAGATTTTAGCAAAAATCAGTCGTATATATAGTCTAAAAGATAAATATAATCTTTACAGTGTAAATTTGTTAAAAAGTTAATGTATCAAAAATCAGGCGATTTTGGGGCGTATGAGTGGGCGTCATCTCATTATTACATGCAAAATTTACTTCACTTGAGATGGTTCACAAAGTTGCATTTCCTATTCAATATTAGTAGATAAATATAAATATTTGACAAACATACAGATCTAAACTGATTTACATTCATTTTCTAAATTGTGAGCTGCAGTTGTTATAAATCTGATAAGTTTGTTTTCTTTCTGAGTTTATCAACATAAGTTAATTTTCTAAGCTCTGAGATATTTTCTAAGTTCTTTTCTGTGCTCCAATAAACCCACTCAAATTGTTGCCGCTAGGTAAGAATCTGGACTCGACCAATAGTTGTTCTCGATGTTGTTCTATTCTCTGCTGTGGCAAAGATTTTGTCAGAAGATCTGCTGCCATTTCTTCTGTTGGCGTGTAGATCAATTTGATTGAGTTGTCATCAACTCGTTCTCGGATGAAATGGTATTTCGTGTCGATGTGCTTTGATCGTTTGTGAAGCACTGGGTTAGTTGCAAGCTTTTTGCAACTCTGGTTGTCCTCTCCAATGGTTGTGGGCTCAAATTGTTCGTACCCCAGTTCTCTGAGAAGACCACGCAAGAAGATGGCTTCTTGCACCGCGGCAGCTAAACCCTTGTATTCTGCGTCACACGATGAGAGTGACACTGTCGGTTGCTTCTTGACTTGCCAAATGACAGATCCCCCACTGTTTCCCAGGTTGAAATGGTATCCTGTTGTTGATCGTCTATCATTCACGTCTCCACTCCAGTCTGCATCCGCCAACTAGAGTGCTGTCGCTGGTTGATGGGAAAAAGAGTCTAAGAGATTTAGTATGTTGTAGGTATCTCAACACGCGCTTCCCAGCATTGAAATGCTCAACAGTTGGGTCATTCATGAAGCGTGATAAGACATTTGTGATCCACATGATATCTGGTCTAGTTTGCTCAGCTAGGTAAAGTAGTGAACCTACTAGACTTCTAAACTCATGTGAATCAACTCTTACTGAATCTTCCTGAGCTACTTCAAGTTTTAGGTTATTTTCTGCTGGCGTTTCGCTTGGTTTGCAGTCTTGCATATTGAACTGTTCTAAAATGTTTTGAGTGTACTTTTCTTGATCTAAAGTTATTCCTTTTTCTGTTTTCAGACTTCGCATTCCAAGAAACCATTCAAGATCTCCTCTGTCGTCCATTTTAAACTTTGATTCTAGTGAACTTTTTAATTTGTCGATCTGGTTTTGACTATTTCCTGCTATGAATAAGTCATCAACCCAGGTTAGAACACAAAGTTTGTCATTTTCTTTGTTTTTTAGAAAAAGACAGTAATCGTGTTTAATTCTCTCAAAACCTTGCTGAATTAGAAAAGTTGAAAGCTCCTGATACCAATTTTTGGCTGCTTGCTTCAGTCCATATATTGATTTTTTAAGCTTACAAACTAACTTGTTGCCATTGTTGTCTAACTTTTCAAAACTTTTTGATTGCTCTAGATAGACTTCTTCTTCTATTTTAGGATGCAAATAAGCTGCTCTTACATCCATTTGTTTTAAACAAAAGTTTTCGATAGCTGATAAAGCTAGTAGAATTTTAAAGGTTTCAGGCTTGCTTGTGGGAGCAAAGGTATCCGAATGTTCAATTCCCTCAATTTGTTTAAACCCTTTGCTACATAACGAGCTTTAAACATCGATATTTACGTTTGAATCTTGTTTAATTTTGTACACCCATCGGCCAGGAATAATATTTTATCCTTTTTCTTTTGGAACTAAGTCCCATGTTTCTGTTTCATTTAAGATTTCTATCTCTGTTTTCTTTGCTGCGAGCCATTTGTGTTTTTGTTCCGAACTAATAGCGTTTTCGAAGTTTTCAGGCTCGATGAAATTTTTTGTTAATGTGCTTTGAACAGCATGAGAATAGCTTTTACCAAAACGTTCCGGAGGCGCTCTAGACCTATCACTTCGCTTAAATTCTCTATCTTGAGCTGCTTCCTTTCTCAATCTTTTCATATCATCGTACTCTGACCAAAGTTGGAAAGTCTTTTGGTCTCCTGAAGGAACTGCTATTTGACCTAGTTTACCTATCATTTGCAGTCTTGTGGGTGGCTTTATTTTTTTCTGTTGCGAATTTTTGACAAGTACTGGAATTTTTGAAGGCTTTCTTTCTATGTTTTTCACTGCGACATTTGGATTAAACTGTACATTAATTTTGTATTTTGGTTTGACGCTAGGACTGGGTTTTTCTTCTTTATTTTCTTGATCAACTTCAGTTTCTGTATTGTTTTCACTTTCTTGAACGCTCTCTGTTTCAGTTAACTCAATCTCTGAATTTAACTCACTTGAGGTGCTTGTATTCTGAAGTTCTCCTCTTACTTCGCCTAAGTCTAGATATAGAAAGCTGACTTCTATATCTTCGGTTTCATTATGAAAACCTGGTAGATTGTTTTCATTGAGCCTAACGTTTCTAGAAGTGAAAATTTGCCTAGTTTTTATGTTTTGCAACAAATAAGCTGTTGTGTGATCAGAGTAACCAATGAACAGGCACTTAGTTGCTTTTGGATCAAACTTTGATTTCTTACTGGCATCACAGTTTTTTTGAATAGGCTACACAAACAAATACTTTTAGATTGTCGCTTCTCGGTTTTCTGCCAAAAAAAATTTTAAAGTCTGATTTTGTATTTTTGTCTTTGACAACTAAATTTCTTGCATAACATGCTGTATCTACTGCTCGAACCCAATAGTTTTTTTGGCAATTTTGAATCTATTAGAAGGCATCTTGCAGCCTCTACTACTGTTCTATTAAAACGTTCTGCAACACCATTTTGCTCGGGTGTTTCAGGAACCGTGAACTCACGAGCTATTTATTTGCTTATGCAAAAATTTTTAAAGGCTTTGTTTTTGTATTCTGTTTCATTATCAGTTCTCAAATTTTTTGGTCGGCCATATTGTGCAACATACTCTTTGAAAGTTTGCAATGCCTGCATTTTGTATTTCATAAATTTTACTACTGTGTAGGCACTGAAATCGTCTATGAAACTGATTGCATACCTGTTGCCACCTATACTTGATGGACTAACTGGTCCAATAACGTCAGAGTAAACTCCTTCTAGTTTTTGAGTTGCTCTGTTATCGCTCACATTTGGAACAGGCTTTTTCGAAAATTTTCCCAAAGCACAAATTTCACAAAAATCTGAAGCTTGGGAAGCTTCGTCTGTTGTATTTGCTACATCTCTAGAGTTCAAATGTCCAAGTCTTTTATACCAAAGTTTTGCTTGACACGTGCCCCCACTTAAGTTTCAAAAGTGGTGCTTATTTTCTTTTCTGTATGGTAAGAAGAACAATTTGCCTCTTCTTATCAGTCTGAAGCTTTCTTTGCTTCTGAGTTTTAGCACTGACTTAGATTTTGTGTGAAATAATTCGTGTTGCTTTTGAACTAAACTTGAAACTGAAATTAAGTTTGTTTTGTGCTCTGGTACATGCAGAACTTTTTCAAATGTCAACTTATGTAGCACAACTTTAGTGTCTCGTGCTTCCACATCTACATCTCCTATTCCTTCAACTTTTGTTTTCCCTCCATCTGGATTGTTAACTGTGGTTTCTAGTTTTTGGTAATTATTAAACCAAGTTTTATCTATCATCATGTGATCAGTACTGCCTGAATCTACTACTAAATCAGTTTTTGAAACTTCAAATGAGCTGTCAGCGCTTAAACTAGATGCTAAGCCTTTATGAGGACTTTTTTTGTTGATGTTTACATGCACTTGCTAGGTGGCTTTTAGCTTTGCTTATACTACATACGGCGTTGTCTTTTTTGTAACAACTAGCTGCTAAATGTGCAGGTTTGTTACATACAAAACACAATCTAGGGCCTTTGGAACTACTAGGCTTAGAAAAAGTCTTCTTAGGATGTGATTTGAATGAAGAGTGTATAAAAATTTGATGAGAAGCATTCTTTGCTGACATGGCAACGTGCTGATCCTGCTCCACATCATCTCTCTGTCTGCGGCTCTCCTCAAAGTTGGTGAGACGCTTCATCAGTTCGAAAAGTTCTCTGCAGGACTGAAGCTCTCCTGCACCACAAAATGCTCGTATCGTTGTGGAAGACCATTCAATACCATTGCAATAAACAGCGTCTCAGAAAGCTCCTCACCAGCATGATGCAACCGGATGACCAATTCTTGCGCTCTGATGAAGTACTGGTGGATGGCTTTGTCCTCTCGAAGTTGTAGTTTGGCCAACTGCCTCATCAGACTGATAACTGTGGTTGTCTCGTCGCTTCTGAAGCGTTGCTGGAGAAGTAGCCAAGCTTCTCCAGCAACTCTGGCCATCTCCAAGTCCCTTGCTGTTCACACAGTCTTGTTGGATGAGCATGAGGCTGCTGGCGTCTAGCGTCATTGCCAGGTAGCACCAAATCTGATTTTTGCGGCTCTCATCTTCCTGTACAGCTGTAGCTCTAGCTTGAGTCTGTGCCTCGTGTTCACGCGTTTGCTCATCATTGGCATCTTCCCTCAGTGGTGCTGGCCTGCAGGTAACTGTGTCTGTGAGCGTTTCGAAAAACCCCTTGGTTTGTGCAAAGGCAGAGAAACGAGTGCTCCATGTTGGGTAGTCCTCAGCCAACCCGCTAAACGACATCCACTTCAAACAATTGTTTGATCGTTCCATTATGAAGTTTAAACTTCAACTTTTCTATTACATTTTCTGATTTAGCCTTATTTAAGAGGGAAATCACAATTTTAATATCTTAACTCTCGTCAATCTAGAAGAGCTAAAACTGCCAACACTGACACTACAATCTCAACCAAAACTTTATTAGCTTTTCAACGGTCTGATGGCTGGGCCCATAACCTATTAGCAGGATTACGAAAACTGTAGCGCAACAACCCCGATGAGGCGGGACGAGTTTTGGCACGTTAGAGATTGAAGCTGTTTAAGCTCAAAAGTTATTTGAGAGAATAAGAATGAATTTTAGGAGATTCAAAAGAGAAGAAAATTGTGAAGATTTTAGCAAAAATCAGTCGTATATATAGTCTAAAAGATAAATATAACATTTATAGTGTACATTTGTTAAAAGGTTAATGTATCAAAAATCAGGCGATTTTGGGGCGTATGAGTGGGCGTCATTTCATTATTACATGCAAAATTTTTTTCACTTGAGATGGTTCACAAAGTTGCATTTCCTATTCAATATTAGTAGATAAATATCAATATTTGATAAACATACAGATCTAAACTGATTTACATTCATTTTCTAAATTGTGAGCTGCAGTTGTCGTTATAAATCTGGTAAGTTTGTTTTCTTTCTGAGTTTATCAACATAAGTTAATTTTCTAAGCTCTAAGATATTTTCTAAGTTCTTTTCTGTGCTTCAATACCAGATTTGATCAATTCGTTTTAATTGTTGCCATTAGGGCTACATCTACGATACTTCTGGCAAGAACTCCAGGATCCCGTGAACTTCTAGCTGTTTCATCATAGCTTCCTTGATAGAGAAAAGCAGATACTTTTTAATTTTTAATAAGAGTGAACAAGAATCTTTTTATTTGAACTCAGACACATTGATTGCACTCACTCAAAAGCGGTGAGATTGAATTCCGATGGGATATGAAATTTCGAAAGTAGCAGGATCTGTGGAGTGAACAAGTTTTTTCTCTCTGTCAAAATAGAGATATGACAGAGAATTTGGACGTAGTCGACGTCACTCTGAAGCTTTTGTTTTGACTAATTGATTTCATAATGTTGACTGGATTATCCAAGTTAATGACAAAAATTCATTCTGATTAGTTGATTTTTGTCTACGTATTATAGTTTATATATTATGTATATACGTTATATATTATGGTATTTATATATGTATATATTATGTAAATGTGTATGTCCATTTTTATTCTATATATCGAATTTGTTCAGATAAAAAATGCCACCTATGGGCTTCTTAAAAAAGCAAAGTGATTATTGAAGCAGCAATTTGTTTTTGAACCAATTGCTGTGTAATCAATGATCAAGTAGAATTTAATTCTTCAAAAAATAACATTAGATTTGACATATTTCAATAGAAGCAGTTAGAAATTTGCCAGGAAAACTGAGAAAACGAAATTTTGAATATAAGACTTAGGTTGAGGTCCTTGAACCAACACAGGCCTTTCAAAGTCACGAACAGCGGCTCCAAATCAAACATGCAAAAAATTGGGCATGGGTGAGGTTAAATTTTCTCTACTTTCCCGTGAACCGTGAATATGAGCCAGATCAAAATATGGGCAGCAATCTAAAACTCATGTGTGCATAAATACACAATTTTTCTCCTGTGATGAAAAGTCACGCAATTTTTCGAGTGAAAAAAAGCGTCTCGCGTAATTTCATACGGGAAAAGTTTCCTCGTGTGATGAAAAATTACATAATTTTTTGTGTGAAGGAGCGTATAAGGGAAATTAGCACTTTATAAGGGAATATTTTTTGCAAGCTGTTTTTTAGTTGGTGTATTGAAAATTCGATTTTTTGTTTAATTCACAAAAGAAATTTCTAGAGTTTAGGTCCGACCAAAAATGGGATTCGGCCAGAAGAAACAGACCAAAAATGGGATTCGGCCAGAAGAAACAGACCAAAAATGGGGTCCGGCAAGATTGAAGCTCCAGGTCCCCCTGTCCGGGCCTCGGGTCTGTCTGAACCATACCTGTCTTGATTCGCAGACCTCATCCGGTTCAAATCATTTCAAACTATCTGAATTACTCTTTTATTTTTAAACAAAGTTGACACTTAAACTCAGTGCCCCTTTTTTAAAGTAGGTGTCGATATCTTCTTGGTATATTTCGGGACTCCCTCTCACAAATGCCTGGAATGCATAATAAACGCACCATACGTGAATGTATCCGTTCAATAAGAAATACGCTCCAACTATACCGTATATCAGGTTGCACTCAACTGTATAATATAGGATAAAAGTCAATAACCCTATGTAAAAATAGAACATTGGAAAAGTATGTCTTAGTAAGAAATGTTGGTAAGGCCTTGATTGGATGAAAGTGCGTATAGTCCAATATTTTACTTTCTTTTTCACAATCGGATTGCATTCGTGGTATCTAAGGATTTCCATTTCGAAACGTGAAATTGAAATAACTGTTAGCTTGGTCAGCTATTTGAACAATCAAAGATATGATTTCTGGACTTAGGACTTGTCAATTAGAATGTTAGCAGAGCAATCGAAACTGAACAGCTTTGTTTTCGTTGAACGACGGCAACACATGTGTTTGGTAAAACATAAGCACTAGTTATCAGCTCATAATGAGTATCACAGAAAGAATCATTGACATTCAAAATTACAAAAATTTCAAAAGCAGATTCTTTTTTAATCTTGTCGATTTTTCATCACGCCTCCCACAAAATTTTTATCAATACAAAAACAATCATTACGTTGATACAGAACAACATCTAGTGTATCTGTAAATGATTGGCCACCATAAAGCTGGTTTGTCACTGGATTTGTTTCATAGCCAGTATTGATTTCAAACTGATAGAGTATTAGTTTTTTGGCTACCTTTGGCTGCCTTTTTCATTGAGTTCATCATTAGATCCTCAATAGCTCATAGAGTTTTGTATAACAAACCTGACAATTGTAGAAAAACATACATATTTTGTTCGACATTTCTTGTTCTCCCATTTTAAGCGCCCTTCAGTCAAAAATGTTCAATTAGTGCGCAAAAGGATCTTCTAATTTTAAGACACTCTGAAGGCTGAGAAACACAATTGTAGGTAAACTCGTTTTCACGACACCCTCAAGGGTTTTAAAAGGTTTGAGATACTATGTAAAATAACAAACACCTAAATAATTGTTTTTATTTTAACTGTTGCTTTTTCTCTGAATGAAAACAAAATATTTCTCATCTGATATTTACAAAAGTATAATATTTAATTTCCTCAATGCGAAATAAATAACAATTTTTTTATTTCATGATTTCATTTCAGTATGATTTCATTGCCAAAAAGACAAAGAATTTCGCGGATATTTTTGTTATCAGAATATACCCTTGCCAATCTACTACCCTTGCCAATTTACTATCAGCTCAATGATCTTCTACTACTATCAAGTCTTCAACAAATTCAACCGACAAATACAAAACAGCCGGTGCTGCCTGGAAACAGATCAATGAGAAGAGATGATTACTTTGACTTAACGAAAAAACGACTCGAAAAATCTCGCGGCGAATTCTTCTTTCGCACCCAAAGGATAGCCAGCATACTTCATCACAGCATTGACTTCGGAAATCAACACGACCTAAAACACAGAATTCTAAAGCAGATGTGGAATGATATCATGATGCGGTACAAACCAGAAAACGTCTGCACGTGGCAGATCTGTTGTGACTGTCAACACTGCAGAGAGACATGGACTAATTTTCTATAACTGTTTTGATCGAGAGAAATCCCTTCTGTAAAGAAAATCCTCAACAACAACAACAACACTCGTTTAAATTTTAACAGCGATAGTTCAATGGTATTAGAAAAGAGCCGTAAAACAAGCCAAAAGCGACTTAATACAGACGTGGGAAATGATTAAGCCGTCTTATTTTTTAAAGTCTACCTATTCATTTCCTTACGTCGTCCAGTTTCAATTGACAGCTCTTGAGAAAAAAAATTAATTTTAACATTTCTCTTTTTACCTTGTATTTAATTCCTGTTTTTGAACTCACGTCTCTTGCAACTTGTTGCAGTATAAACTCTAGTAGGTACAATTGTTGAAAATTACACCACCCCTCTCCTAGCCTAGTGTAAATATTCATCTCGTGATTGCAGGGTATTTAATAAATAACTGCTATTTAAGATGGGTGGCTGGGCGGGCAGGGGCATTGACTTTAAATAACTGGGCATTTTTAGTAATAGGGCTGATGTTATTTGTTTCCATCTTGTTCCCCTTCGTTTTTCTATTTTATAAGTTCGAATCTCGATTTTCGATGTTTATCAATTTGCAATTAATCTTTAACAACGCTTTTTTGTCCAATTCGATGGCAGAGGTCCAACGCCTTCAGAGATTCGGGAGTATTTGAAGACCTTTCGAACTCTGACAAAAGGGTTTTTAACATCTGTTATGGTAACTAAAGCCCAATAGTTGATGAAACTGATCACGAAGATTAGATTTTAAAGTTGTAACTCCTTAAAGTTGTCAAAGAGACTGTTCAAGGCTTTTCTTGAAACCCATTTCTTCAGTATTTCACTCTTTTTTCAGTATGAACAGGGTAAAAACTGACATGATGAATAATCATGGCAGACTAACAAACAGTCTGCGTAATAATACATGTATAAGTCAATGCTCATTTACAATTTTACTATGATCTGGGTGGCATTCATAACTCACTCAGTGATATATATGGGGTTCGAGAAAAGTAAACATTTTAAAGCTCCTCCGATTATTATTTTAGGAAATCAAAATTGACGGGGTAAAAATAAAGCCAAGGGTAGCTAGCGAAGAGTTCTTTTCCACAGGAACAGTGAAATATTAGCTAAAAATTAACAAATGGCAATTGTGAAAAGTACGATGGAAGCTCACAGCGGAAAAACATTCGCTGAAACCCAGTAAAATAACATAAAGCCTAGTGCAGAATTCGAAAAGTTTCTGCTATATAATTTGCGCTTCATTTTCTTCTTGCTGCTATTCAAAAAGAACGATAAAAATAGTTTAAATTCATTATAATTCGCATTTATTGATATGTCAGATATCTATAAAATCTATCCTTAATTCAACTTCATGTAAACGGACTGTCGTTTTGTTAATATTCATGACAATGTCAGTTTACCAAAATTTGACTAAAACAATTGGCGGGAATATAACGATTACCAAAAACATTCAGCTAATATAAATGATGTATGAATATTTGATCATGGGAGGGAACGTTAAGATTCCAATTTTCACCTCAAAAGTTGCGTTATTAATGATATTCTATATAATTTTCAATAGAGTTTTTCTTACTACGCGTCAACTTCTACGATAAACAAGTTTATGCTTAAGATTCGCGTTTGCGCATGTGAAGTCTTTATCAAAGCTAAGTGTACAGATGATTGAATATTAGTTTATTCGGATTTAGTCTCTTTTTATTCTATCCCTGTTGTTGTTGTGATAGACTGGTTGAATTTTTAGTACGGTGCTGTTAGAATCATCTGTGTAGGTTTCTTCGCAGGCATTATGAGACCATCGTTGTGTACGGTCTGGTTCTGGGTTTTAGACTGGTTGTACTAAAACAGAGTTGGTCCCCTAAGATATTTGTGACTGTGAAGACAACAAGTTATAGTAACTTTAAATTTATGGTAGTTGTATGTTATGTACATAAACTCTTAGATCCTTAAAATCTCCTAGCACAAAAATCAAAATTTAAGATCACCCCCCATAACTAAAGTAATTATTCGTGGCTCCATTGACGAGCGGGAAGGGAGTATTTTGCGCGAATGAAGAGAAGTAACGTGGAGACTACTTCTAAAAAAATATTGGTCTAAGCAGAAAAGTCAGGAATTTACTTACAGACATTTAAGGAGTTAATTACAGTGACACTTTAAGTTTCCTGTACAGGACCCGGATTGAGACGGGATAGTGATCTCATAAGATCTTAAAAGATACGTGCAAGTTTTTATCAGGCGATACATTGTCTTACTTCTGGCCTCTTTTTTTCTGCTAAAAACTTACAAATTTTTATACATATAACATCCAACTTACAAGCTCGATCTGCAACAGGCCATAAAATTGCAGTTAACATGTGACAATTAAAACTGTTCATACTTCCTAAAAAGACCGTATCAAGTAAGAATATTGAATGATAAATTTAAAGTAACTAGATCATAAAGACTACGAGGTCCATCTTAAGGGATAGTACAGTAATGGTGGAAGAGAAAACCCGAGATAGACAGAAAGAAATTCAGTATAAGGTGTGGGTGGTGGAACACAACCATTAGAACCATCCAATGATTGGCAATCAGTGACGTCATCAGAACTCATTCATACCTTGTTCACGTGGGCAGTGTGACACTACAAGGAAATAAACAAAAAAGTGAACACACCGAATGATCTCCGTTTCAAGAAGTGCATAAATTGTTTGGTACATAATACAGAAAATTTACTGTTCAAATCTGCTATGAACATTTTAAGTTCAGAATCAATCCAATACGCTAAATGTCGTTTATGAACCTGTTGTCAATTTTGTTGTTGTTATGTAGCGTTATTATTGAATAATAGTGTGGTTATTAGCAACTTTCTTCAACAAAACCAAAAAGCTGGCAATTAAGACACCAAGAATTTTATTTCTCAGACACGGCGCTAGAAAAAATACAATCCAAGACTTAATTGAAAGGATTTATGTGGTGCTAACTTACGAATTTAACGATTTTCTTCTTAAAGACTGTGCTCAAAGTCCACCAGTCAATTTTAACAAACAAATGATTAATCACAAGTTTCTGTTAGTGTAACTTTGGTGCGTGTGTGGTACCTTCCGGATAGACTGTCGTTTGGCCTTGTGGAATGTGAAGCTGTCTGGTTCACTATCCATCATGAGGTCAGTCTGTGCCCTCTCTAGCCTCTCGCCTTTATCCTCCTTCAACGCACAACAAACAACAATCAGAAATTAGATGCTAAAGGATTTCATACTCAGACAAGACACTAGTTATAAACTGATCACGTGGCACAAAATGCTAAATTAGAATTATTAAAGATTGAAAGTGCCCTTTCGAATAGAATCAGAAGCACCAATCTTCAATGAGGATCTCTGTATTGATATGAATAGCTGAGTCTTGATATAAAATAAAATAAATATCGCAGAACTCTCCACGCACCGAAGTACGATTAGCAATTGAGGTTATCGTGAAATAGCAATCGCTAGTATTCGTCGTACTGGTCTAATCACATATTGATCATCATCTCTAAAACTCGAACATAAAAAAATAGCAAATATGACACGTCCTATAACTGACCATTAAGAAAAAATGATGTTTTTATCCCGTAACCTGACTATTCTGTATTTGCTAACAAAAAAGAATCCTTAACTAAAAAAATATAAGCAGCCAAAAAATCGCCCAAATTGTTTTCTCCATTTGCGATTCGAACTCGTTTGTATTCCCTGTTTTTCAATTTAGGGACAGTAATGAGCAGGAAATAGTGAATGAGACGTACCGTGATGTGTGATATGGTGGTGGCCTGTGCGTGTCCATATTCTGTCTGCACAGTGGGGGTGAAGTCAACATTGGGGCCCAAGTAGCTCTGCAGGTACCACGTGTCGAAATCTAAAACAACAACAACAACAATAATCATCATAGCTCAGCAAAAGCAAAGTCAAATAGGAAAATATCTTATATAATAGTTCAAGTGATTCTAAAACTTTATAAACCAAACTCAGAGGTACCTAAAAATCTTTATTTTAAATTTTAAGAAGCTTGGTCCACAAATCTTGTACTCATGTGATCAAATAACCGAATGTCGAAATGATATCCAACAATTATGATAGGCCAATCAGTATGTATGATTCTACTAAAAGAAAAAAATTCTCCAATTGACAACAGAAAGTCTGTGAACATTGATGTTCTGGAATCGTTAGTAGAGAGGGCTCAACAAAACGCCAAAGTGATACCTAAGATCAAGCTAAATAATTTAAAAAATCCATTAAAAACAATCTCGTTGAAAAATTCCTGAAAATGTTCAGCCCAATCAACAACGTTCTGCATGTGAATGTGAAAAAAGTATTAATGAAAACACGGCTCTTAAATAATGGCGATAAAAAGTTTGGACCTAACCTGAAATGAGTCTTTGTCTGCACTGGTCGACAAGCTTCTGGCAGTACTGTACCTCTGATCTGACCCTCTGCAACTCACTGTAGTGTTCTCTATAGTCCCTCTTGAGACCCTTGAGACGCAATATTAATCCATATTCACTCTCTTCCACAATCTGCTCACTGCTACTCTCATCTAGGCCTTGGAATCCACCTGGAATACCAACAACGGATAATTATTCTCGATCCACTCAGCTGAAAAAAGATTCCATTGATTTTACTTGAGTTGCTATTAAAAAACAAACTGGATATCTCGCTTTAAAACGGTTTTTCTTCAACGATAAAAATTCACTCATCTTGGGGAATACCGCGAAAAAGATAGACCTACCGTCAATTAAAGGCTATCATAATAACAATCATCCTCCCTCAATTATGAGAAAAAAGTCTGACTATATTAAATAACTGTGAAAATGATAGCTATGATTTGTATGGTTTGCATTGGTAACCGAGATTCTCTCGTTCGGCCGCAATCTGGTTGAGCTCGTCTTTCGTCCTGTCCATGTTCCTCTTCACTTCATTGATCTGATTGGCTATCTCTCTGCTCTGGTTGATCTTAGTCTTCAGAACCTCTGAAAACAAACACATTTTTGGAAAAGTCACCTCTATGCACGCATTTTTATCATTAAACGACCAAGAGAGAACAGATTTAAAACCTGAGAACATGAAAACAACCCAAAATTTCGGGACAAAACCCCAAAAATTTTGTTCTAATTGCAATTAAGAAAAACAGAAACAAAAAAACTTCTGCTTCTGGTGCCTCTGATACAAAAGTTTGATGCCTTCAGGATCGCAAAGCATATTCTTGTGTTGACCCAGCTCATTATTTTGGCGTAAAATTTTGCTGTTTCGATGGCAATGTCAACCAGTTATTTCACAAAAAAGGTGCTTTCTCTGGACACAATGCCATCAGCTAAAAGCACGGGGGAGTAAAACGAGATGCCAACCGCCTGACACGCTTCAAAGAACTTTTTTCGCTTTACTTAAGCGCAGCTGTCCAATATGTCTATTGCGTTTCTGTTACAGTTAGATTTTGCATTAGTGCCAGTCATACGAATACACAACAAGGAAATTTACTGCGAAGAGGCCGCCTCTTAGAGCAGGCTTACTCTGAATGATGTTTGATAATTGGTTCCTTGTGAGTGTAGGAACAAGTCAAATCAATTTAGATAAATCCCAGAAACGTATCTCTTATTGCGGTATGCCTTTGAGAATTCACGCTGCATTTCAATAGATGAATGCATCCAACCAACACTACATCCAACAATTCTGCAGAATATTGCTTCTAATTGAGACCAATGCATTGAATAATAGCATCAAATAGCTTTTTTTACAGAAGGATCAGAAAGATTTATTTCAGAAACAGCCTTCAGGCAACAAGAATTCCAGCGTTACTAAAGTCATGAATTTTATGTTGTCAGTTTCTAACTATAAAAATCACAAAATCGTTGCATCTGCTATCATGGCTGATAAAAACCAGCATACCGATTTCAGTGGAAAACTTTAAAACAAACTCGTCAAAACTGGATTGAGTTTTCTCAAAGTCATTGAGGGTAACAATAAGACAGCTCCTGGTAGGATCTGAGTAATAGCCAAAAGGATGTCTGGCTTCAAGGATTTTTCCGGTCGTTCCTTGAAATATTAAAAAATACAGCGTGGAGCGGCGTCATCTTTGAAGGTTTTCCAGGATTACACTAATTTTCAATAGGCGGCATCTAGGCAACCCAATGAATAACGTAGAAAGTGATTGTCGTTCTATTTGCCTACTTCACTGTACAAAACAACATCAGTGAAACTGCGCATCAGCATAGGCTTTTGTTTTTATCTGCTTTACGATAGAAGAAATCTGGTTAAACATAGTGCAACGCAAAAACATTGTCTGCAAACCCATTGCCATAATTTCGAAAGTGAACATCCAAGTTTCGGAATTTTGAGTCCAAACATAATAAATGCAACAAACCAATAGTTGGCATCTGATACTGATGCTCTTGAGCTAATAAAAAGTTTCCAGGATGGCTTTTCAGTTAAGTCACTGCTAATATTAAGAAACTCTGATGACTGTGAATCATTCATATTGAACCTTCTTCGCTAAATAGGTGAAACTGTGAGTGAATTTAAAAAAGAACTCGGTAACTGTCTTGCCTTCAATGATGTCTAAATAGTTAAGAACTTTTGAAGAACCTTTTATCAACAAGACAACTTTTCGGCACCGTGGCATTTCCCTCTCTATATTTTAACAAAACGTCGCATTTGATTTTCACAATTAAATTTTGGATTGTGGATTATTTTAATGGTGAGCTGCGGTGCATGCATGTTCTGATTGATCGAAATAATAAACGTTAAATTTTGTTCTGAACATTGGATCGATCTTTTTTTAATCACTAACATCTTCAGACTGCTTTTCTTTTGTCTTGAGAACAATTGACTCTGAGGATAAAATAAATCACTAGGATGCATTGTTTGATTTGAAAAAGGTGTCCATTAAACTTTTTCAGTCAGCGATTAAAAGTATTCATTTCCTATCTTTCCAGTTGCCAAGCGGCAAAATTTGAATTAACGTGTACAACTTGTGCTCCATAACTTTTCCGAGAAAGATAAATTATCATGAGGCCACGGATCATGAATCATCTAATAGAAAAACTTTTTCTCGCATCAGAAGATCTTATTCACCGTCAAGAACACGCTCCTCTGGTTAACTAAATCTACTAGGTCAGTTTAGCTGGCAGATGATTTTTGCTAACTTTTTTTCAACAAGTTTTGGACTTTGAACAGCATTATCAACAAGGCCACTAGCTTCTGTCAATTCAGAGAAAATTTAAGTTTGAGCATCGACTTGAAAGTGAATCAAAGCAGATAGGAACATGCTTGTTCTTAAATGATACGTTGATTTTTTTAGTTCGTGCCCGTTTTCATGACCAATTACTTTTCCGCTGTTTTTCTATTATCAGTGCGTAGACGTTTCATACCAAACTTCAGTTCCAAATTAGAATTTATTGAACCGAACTACGACTCATTTCTGCAAGTGTTCGAGTGTGAGAAAGAAAGGAAGTGAGGATGGTTGTGGAACGGTTGCCGGCTGGAAGCTATTGGGCGGGAAGGGTAGCAGTTGCGGTGAACAACATCAACAGATATTATATGTTCTCTTCCATTATCTGCTTAATTTGAAAATAGAATGAAAACTATTCTATTTCAGTACTTCAGTATTTATTTGATTTGGAAAGTTTAATTTTGGGTTTGAGAAAAGATTAAAAAAGTAGGGTATAGTCAAACAAAAACTGCCCAAGATAAAAATGAAAAGACTAAGCGGAAAACCAACTCAACTTTACCTTTTTAGCAAAATAATGTCAAAAACTTAAAAAATGATCTTTTCTAGTGCTTCTGGAGTTTGTTTGCATGAAGACTAATTTACTCTTGAGTAAAAGAGTTCTAAAAATCAAGAGGACAGATGCATAAATTTATTGAGAAATAAAAAATTCAGAATAAAAACCTTACTCATTTCCAGAAATCTAATAGGGCAAAAAATGAACTGAGAATACACTCAATAAGCGAAAACAAAAACAACAGCCTTTATAAAAGACAGGAAAAAGTTCTTCAGCAACATTCTCACCTTGTAAAACAAAAATTT
The DNA here is from genome assembly GCF_964194025.1 of Convolutriloba macropyga. Lineage (NCBI taxonomy): Eukaryota > Metazoa > Xenacoelomorpha > Acoela > Convolutidae > Convolutriloba > Convolutriloba macropyga. Next base: position 25,639,202 of record NC_134470.1, read on the forward strand.
ATTAACTATTTGAAGAACTCTGTTTTCCAGCAAATTAGGATAAACGGAAAACCGAAACGTCAGTGGTTATAACGCATAGAAGACGCTTACAGCAACTTGCCGAGAGATTTTAGTAAAGAAAGAAAACAAGCTTTTATCTGAAATACGGAGTTGTCAAAAACAATGGCAAAATAGACACAAAGCAAATATCCAAATTCTCATAGTTTTAAATGAAGAGGCTTAAAGCGCATCTTAAATCACTATATGAAAGAAAAATGCACCAAATACGCAAACGGCGACAAATGTGTTCCACAAAGTTTCCCAATGGACTGTTGTTTATCATGCCGTTCCTATAAATTCATGACATTCATTATTTCATCTGGTTCCTGATAGCACTTTTTGCAACAATGACTTTGATCATTTCTAATTTCTTCGTGAACTATTTTGGAACTTGCTGTGCCATGCACAGACTCGAAAGAGCCGTCTTGTCAGTTCAAATAATCGTATGAAAAGGCATTGAGGGTTACCCTTCTAAAGTCAACGACTTTTATAAATTGAATTTATATTTTTTTGTATTGTGTGCTTTTTAAGGAAAGTCAACTGGTCTTCAACCTAAGGAAACTGACATATTGTTTGATCTGTAAGTCACTATATGGAAGAAAAACGCACCAAAATGGCAAACGGCGATAGAAGTGTTCCACGAAGTTTCCGAATAGACTGTTGTTTATTATGCCGTTCCTATAAATGACAATCATTATTTCATCTTTTTCATGATAGCACTTTTTGCAACAATGGCTTCGATCAATTTTGTTCGAGGACTAGTTTGGAACTTTCTGTGCCATGCACAGACTCGAAAGAGCCGCCTTGTCAATTCATATAATCGTATGTTCTTTTTTATAACATGAAAAAGGCATTGAGGGCTACCTTTCTAAAGTCAACGACTTTCATAAGTTGAATTTTGATTTTTTGTCTTGTGTGCTTTTTGAGAAAAGTCAACTGGTCTACAACCTATAGAAAAGTTAAACAAATGGGTTGATCTGTAAGTTTTAAAGAAAAATCAATATGCATTTTTTAAAAAGATACAATAAATTACATTAAATTTTCGTAATAATTTTATCGAGTTGATAGTTATGATTTTTTTCATAAACGTAATCAGAGTTCAGTTCTCTGATAGCAATTAAAACTTTTTTTGGGAAGCTTTAGTGATATGCTGGAATATAACCGACTAACGTCGGGCGAATTGCTCTCAAACGACCGGCCAGCGGTTGGCTTCGGTAGTACCTAGATTGGGTTTAGAGATCCTGGCATCGGGGGGGGGGGGGGGTGGGGTGTTGGGTGAGCGGAGTGGGGTGAGGCGGTGGGAGCTTAAGAGACGGGGGGGGCAGTGTTGGGAGGGCTGGACCAGAAAGGATCCAAACCACCAGGTGTAAGAGGGTGAACTGGGGGTGTTAGAGGGAGGGAATGAGGAGGGATATGGGTTAGTGGGGGTGGGGTGGGTGTAAAAGGGTGTCTGAGAGTTGGTCAAAATTTTAAAATAAAGAACCGACTTCCACACTATAAAATTGTCTGTTCAAAACAGTTCTGGTGAATCCTATTTTTAGAGACTGGTAAGGCGTAAGGCTCTAGGAGCCCTTAATTCCGTCCGTGCGTTACCTGTTTAACTTATTTTGGAGGACGATTAATCAGATAGGTCAAAAAAAAAAATCGGTCAAGTGAAAAACTGCATTAAAACCACAGGACTAATATAATTGCTACAAACTTTGTTTGAGAGCAGTTAAACATTCTATGCTATGCATTGAGACTCGCATGAGCCTGCTTCTGGTGTATTTATAAAATCGAATTCCCATTTTGGATCTTAAATGAGATTCACTAGTATGTCCACAGGTCATGTTCAATTCCAACTCCCACTTAGACAAGTTATAGCCCAATCTTTGCTGCATTTCATAACCCAGGTACACAATAACTTAAGTGATTTAGGAAATTGTGTTGGATTTTTAAAGATAATTGTAAGATTAAAGACGAAGTTGACCCTTGCCGGCCAGTGATAGCCATGGCTGTGAACAGTGGTCTGTTGTAATCTGTCGGATTATAGTTTGTCTGAAGATTAGGCTAATTTGAACAGAGTAGATATTATATTCAGCATATTTGAGACGGGGAAGACTGTTGGTATCAAGGGTTTTTCCAATTATAGGCCCCATTATTTTAAAATTACTGTAATGGAGGGGTATACGTTACATTCTCTAGACGTTGCTACACGTTTCTATAATAAACGAGGTTTGAATCCCGTTCCAAAAAAATCAATTTTCGATAAGACAGCACAATACAATAACAACGAAACAAAAAAGACCATAAAAAATCAATTCTAGTTGATTTATTTCTCAGAAAGAACAGAATACAACGACAATTTCTCTAACTGGCTCACAGTAGCGTAGCATTGTTAATCGAATTGTGTTACTGACCAATTAAGTGAAAACGCACATAGTGTTGTTCTTATAACATTTTTAGCATTGATTTCGGGAAAACATCTCTCAAATTACTAACGATGCAGATATATAAATTAACTGACCTATCCAGTGGCTAAAACAATTGTCTAGTAAATCATATTGCAAACTCAACTAATAATTTTAGTTATCAACTAAAACTCAAGCAAATTTTGATTGTTTCAAGGTGAAATTATTTTGATATTTTTAGAGAAATGATTTCGTTGAACAACAAAGATGAACTCATAAATATTGGGACTAATTGAGTCTCTCGTAATGCAACGGTAATCTACAAGACAGAGGATAATACAGTTCCCAAAAACGAATTATCCAGACAAATTTGAAACTGCTGAAACAAACTGGACGGTGTAAAGCTCTCCTTGTCATAATTGGGAGAGCAGCCGTTACAAAATCAGGTCTCAACATGTAGCAAATTATTTTGAAGTAACAACTTTTCAAAAATAGGATTCGAAAAATTTTTCTTTGGTCATTGCTTTGGTTGATTGGAAGTTAATGACATTTACTTTGAGAAAATATGCAGATATAGCCTGGCCTTACCAGCTGACCATATTAAAGACCAGGTTTAATAACTTTATTCGACGTAAAAAGTGAGGAAAAGGTAGGCTTTTCTATACAACAAAAGAATCAAATATTATTGCTATAAAAATATCAAAAAGGTATCAATTGATTGGACTGATTATTGGAGGCAACGCAGTAATAATAATAATAAGTTACCAACCTCATTTGTTACTTTGCTGCTACGATATTTGACTAAAATACTTATTTTTTGAAAGTTTTTCCTTTCGTTGAAAGGCAAACGAATATTTCCATACGTTGTTAGGAACATCCCTGCTAAGGTCAAAAACTGTTTATATAAAAAACAGACTTTCTCAGTACCAAGTTCAATTGAGATCGGATAATTTCAGGTCAATTAGAAAAATAATCTAGCTTGCCCATAAAGTCATGAAATATTACCACCGCATCATTGTACAGAGGAAATTTAACGATCAAATCATTTAGTTATATCAAATCATAAAGTTAAATGTGTTAACCGATTTGATGACTTTCCAAAACACGCCAGCTAAAATAATTACATTGAGCCTCAGGCTTAATTCAATCAAAATACATCAAAAGTCAGATGATCTTTATAGAGGTTTGGACTACTCATAAACAACCTAACTGCTCGGCCAAATGTTGACAATGATCGTAGTGATATGTACAGGTTGACGCGAAAGCAATATATGATCTTGTAAACTCTTTTAAGATTTTTTGCAAGATTCAAACAAAAATTTTACAAGATTAACTCTTGCTAACAAGATTCCTGAAAATTTGACATCGGTGTTGCAAGATCATGCAATATTCTACATAATACATAGAATGTGAATTATTGTTATCAATTTGTAAATAGAGCAGTTTCTCCAATGAAAAAATGGAAATCAAATGTCTCACCCTTATTTTCATTTAGAATTTTGTTGAGCTGTGCACCATCCTCACGTTTGAAGTCTTCAAAAGCAACATGTCTAGGGGGAGGCGTAGAGGGTCGCTCTGCTGCTCCAGCTCCCCCTGGCGCCCCCGAAGCGGAGTCTTTCTCACCCGCAGCCTGACTCGGGGACCCAGCCCTACTGGGTGAAACGTCGTGGCTACTTCTAGGGCTAAAATGGAGCTTAAATTTAAAAAATTAGAGGAACTCAAAATTTCGTATGTGCAGAAAAGAAAACACAAAAAGCTAGAACAAGGAAACACAAATTAAAACTAAAAGTTTCCAAGGTTTGAGTTGGGGGCATTAAATTTTCCAAGGTTTAAATTTCACTAAAACAATCCAGCCGCCATACACACATGATTGTCCAAAATTTGGGCTTTCACAAATGAGGAATATTTTCTCTGCATTATGCAAGGGGTTATTAATCAGCTGCAACTGTGCAAAAAGTTAAAACAAATGACTAAACTCTGAACGACTGTAATTGCTGTTATTAGTCGTCACATTTTGAATGACTTACTTTTTCAGAATGCTGTATATGAGACATGATTTAAGTACGCATTATGTTATTGTATAAATGTATGAAACGTACAAGATGTCAACATTTTCGACCAAAACTTTAAAATAGATTTTAATGTGATGTCACAGCAAGTAGATAAACTTGTCATGAAGATACAAGCAGTATAATTAATACAGCAGAAATCTTATAATTTTCACTTATTATCGATAATTGCCATTCTCTACTTCAAAATTCAGAGAAGTACAAATTACAATTTAAGAACCAAATGGTACTCTAAGACCGAAATAGTACGCAAGACCCAAGCTAGTCAAAGATACAAACTAATACAAATATATTGATCTAAAAATTGATCAATATAAACAAAGGGGTCCTTTCAATTCATCTTAGGGTCTGAAAAGGTCTACCTGGATTTCCCAGTTTTCTTCTTAGGCACTGCAGCTCCAGCCATCTGATTGTTCCCACTGGACAATGCCACCTTCTTCTGCTCAACGACACTGGACTTAGCAGGTTTGTTACTAGCCGGAGCAACGCCGACCGAGAAACCTTGTCCATCTAACTCTCCGACTAGTCGGACATCCTGGGACATTCCACTAGTCTTGCGTCCTGGACCACCACTCTGATCTGCACCTTGCGCTGTGCCAGATGCCTGGGCTGCTTTTTCGGTTAGTTCATATTTTTCTCGGAATTTCTGCTCAATGTCTTTTTCAAGACTCCTGAGAAAAAATAAATCAGTCACGAAAAAGATGTATCAGATTAAAGGAAAACACGTTTGACAAAGACAGCAAAACATGACGTCAATTGATTATCTCTGTATTCTCAACTTTACAAAAAAAATACACAAACATGAATTTGGAGCTCTTATGTTATTCTATGTCATTTATATTAGCAACCCATCTAAATGTGACAATGAGAGACAATTTCCAGGCGCAACTAGAAATAATAAAATTGAGAATGATTGTAAAAATGACTACCAATGCTTCTGAGTTTACATGTCTCTGAGTCTCATAGACCCTATCTTATGCAAATTTGGTGGCACAATCAATTTTTGAGAACATTAATTGAAAGGGCCGAGAAAGCAAAACATGGCTATGACAAGTTCGAACGTAAAGAAAAGAAAAAATCATACTACGTCATTCAACCTATTGGCCTGACGTTTTGTGCCAACAAAAACTATTAGTATATTTAAGCTGGAAATTAAGGAAAGTTCTGGCTGACCTGTATACCTGGCGGAAGACCCCAAATACAGTCTGGATTTGACGCACATTGACGATGTCAAGGGAGTCAACTGATCCAGAGAGGAATCCTTTCACCTGCAATAAAACAACACTTCTAGGACAATTAAGCCTCTTATCCCAGTTGATGCACCAACACAATGAAAATCTGTTTCATTGAGACCTAATGACATCACAATTGTGTCAATACCATAAATCTTCTGGATTTAAGTGAAGTCCAGAAATAAGGTTGCTGGAAAAAATGACTATGGAAAAACTCAAGGGGCTTCAAACAAAAGAAAAGAGTAGTCGCAACGCAACATATGATGGAGAACAAAATAAACAATATCCCACTATAGTGATATCAGCAAAAATATAAGAAATATTAATAATGAGAGAGTAGAAATTCTAAAAAGAATAAGTAACACTTAGAGGAAGAAAACACCAGCAGGTAACACCAACACCAATGACCTCTATTTCTTGGAAGGACACGCGACAGACGGCGGTGAAATATTAGTCAAACCATTCACAAATACTAAAAATTCGTATCATAAACACAAGTGCAAAGTTGCGCTTTGGAAATTGTCATATTTTTTGTTGAAGCTATGCAACGGTGGGATGCAGGAAAATTATGCGGAAAAAATCTTCTAAAAACTATGATTGAGTATAACTGATAATGTGTACAATTTAGTACCAGTAAAAAGCTGCCATTTATAGTAAAAGTTCCATTCATTCCGAACCGATTATTCAAAAGTGGGTTCTTTTTCACTTTAATAAGTCAGGTTTTCAAACGTGCAATGTTCTGTTGTTAGTTTTTTTACCGCTAGGAGTTCAACACTTCAAAATTCAGCATAACTCAATCATTTCCGGCAACCAATAGGCATCAGAAAATTAAATTGCTAATAACTTTTATATTAACTTACGATTTCGTTACTCATGAGCGTAACTACTGTTTTGTTATTCAGAAAGCAGTACGAATTTGAATTATCCATTGTTAAAAATTAACATCACTGAATCAACTATATCAAAAAATTCAAAAAATGACATCAGGTAATGATTAATCAATTAAACTTATTAACCGACTAACATCTGACGAACCGCTGTCAAACAAATTTGCTAGCTTAAGCTCAGGTCGCCTTAAAAATTGCCCTTCCTATCATAAATATGCCCGTTTCGGTGAATAACATACGCAGACTTGTAAAGTATGTCTCTACGAGAACTGCTCAGCAACTTAATGCCCTAAAAATTTCCGGTGAAAAACTGTCAAAGGGTCGTACTAAACAACGCATAAAAGGACCACAAAGAACTGCTGAAAAACTTTGTTTGAGAACAGCTTATTATTGACATTTTTTGCCAAATCATTAAGCTAATGAGTGACCCATAAAAAAGATGAGATTGACGCAAATTATACAGTGATTTTGTAAACAAAAATATTGTATTTTTGTTGTGCTACCTAAAAAAGTTGATAAAACGAGCGTTTTATTCTTAGCTTTAATATGAAACTCCAAACATTGAGCTGCCTCGGGAAAATATATTTAAAAAGTTTTTAATTATTACGCCGTTAAAGTTGCCAGTAGCTGCTTGAACATAGTTCATAACTAAGAGTAGAATTAAGCGTAAGCGTGAAAGACAAAAAATAAAGATTTTTGTTCGACCCCTATTGACGGGGGGGGGGGGGGGGGGGAGAACTATATACTCAAATGCGTTTTTTAAACAGTCAATTTTGACCGATCGATATATTCATCGTAGAGAGAGTTGTGAGTGACATCATTAAAAAGCCCGTCCAGCTTAGAATATAGAATTGAACATACTTTTTTGAATTTCGTCTTCTAGAGCGAGTCATCGGGCTTTTGTGAATATTGAGACTGATTTGCGTTATTTTTATTCACATTTTCCGGAAGTTTTGCCTAACACTTAGTCAATTTTGCTACAACAATTTAAAACTTCTAACAATAGTGTTGTTGCTTTGATTTTCAAAGACAAAAAATACTGTTGAAAAATTAAGGTGATTTTTTGACCAAAAATTTTGATTAAATATTTCAAAACTCAGCCTTTTTCATCAAAAATTGCACGAAATAAGCTTCTTTGGTCCACTTTGAAAAAAATAGCCGGCAGTACACACCCAAAAAAACTAACATATTTTTTGTAAACTCCAAAGGGGTCTAGTCCTACTTCCATTTCCATTGAGAGTGCTTTTGAATTAAAGTTTTGCTGTTTTTTTGCTAATATTTCTCGATGATTAGCAAAAACGCAGCATTTATTTTTAATTTTTCAACTAACAATTATCTATATCTATAACATTCGAAACAATTAAGTGTTAAATCTTAATGGACGAACAGCAATAGCAAGGCTAGTTTTGGTCCAATCTTGGACTGTTACAATCGAAAAACAATTCGGATTCTAGTCAGTCGGTTCTTTAAAAAAATCGATTTTTTTATGTTAACTAAGGACTAGAACAATTGAAATCAAAGCTCAGTAGATAAGTGCCATTGGCTTCCTAAGCAGTTCTAAACTACTGTATCTAGTTTTTTACTCGAAAGCTTGTGGTCGTTTTGACTTTAAAAATTATTTGATTTTTAAAGAAAAAATGACTTTTTGAATTTTGCCACTGTTTTTCTCTTAAGTTGCTCAACTTGAACGAATGCTTCCTCTTTTAACTGAATTAAAACTTAATATTTATTGCGGTTTTAAGCGATAAGTTGAAGTTTTCTGGCTTTGATACTACCAGATTTTTGACTTCTAGGCATTTGCCCATTTTTCTCGACTTTTTTTCCTTTTTTTCACATTCTTACATTATTGACAGTTCTAATAACACATTACTGGCGTTAATAAAGGCACAATTGAACAAATAAAAATCTTTAAAGTTTAAGATTATGACTTTGACGGCTTCGACACCACTTTCTCGAAGAATTAAATTAAGTTTTTTTCTCTTTAACTGTCGTTTTGACTTCGTCTTTTAGTTGTATGAAATTTACTGGAAAACGACACCTCTCACTGGCTTTTTGGAGCATTAGACGAGCCAATATTCTGATTTCAGTAGATAGCTGATGGCTTTCATGACTTTGAAAACAATTGATTGAATATATACCTTTTTATTTTTTATTTTTGTTCTGTTTTTGTTACTTAGTGTCGTTAATTACAGATCAGACATGACAATATTGGCGTCAAGAGAACGCCCAAGTCTACAAAATTTATAGTTTTTAAAGAATTAATGACATTACTGGCTTCGACACGGGTTTTTTTGCAAAAATGAATTAGTTTTTGATTTTTGTCTATATTTGACGTGCTTTTTGTAAACGTAAGATATATTCTGATTCATTAAAGATCTCAAGGGCTTCCTTTCGACAATTAAACAAACCTATTTAATCAATTCATTTTGTTATAGCTAATGGCTTTCATGATTTTTGTTCGACCCCTATTGACGGGGGGGGGGAGAACTATATACTCAAATGCGTTTTTTAAACAGTCAATTTTGACCGATCGATATATTCATCGTAGAGAGAGTTGTGAGTGACATCATTAAAAAGCCCGTCCAGCTTAGAATATAGAATTGAACATACTTTTTTGAATTTCGTCTTCTAGAGCGAGTCATCGGGCTTTTGTGAATATTGAGACTGATTTGCGTTATTTTTATTCACATTTTCCGGAAGTTTTGCCTAACACTTAGTCAATTTTGCTACAACAATTTAAAACTTCTAACAATAGTGTTGTTGCTTTGATTTTCAAAGACAAAAAATATTGTTGAAAAATTAAGCTGATTTTTTGACCAAAAATTTTGATTAAATATTTCAAAACTCAGCCTTTTTCATCAAAAATTGCACGAAATAAGCTTCTTTGGTCCACTTTGAAAAAAATAGCCGGCAGTACACACCCAAAAAAACTAACATATTTTTTGTAAACTCCAAAGGGGTCTAGTCCTACTTCCATTTCCATTGAGAGTGCTTTTGAATTAAAGTTTTGCTGTTTTTTTGCTAATATTTCTCGATGATTAGCAAAAACGAAGCATTTATTTTTAATTTTTCAACTAACAATTATCTATATCTATAACATTCGAAACAATTAAGTGTTAAATCTTAATGGACGAACAGCAATAGCAAGGCTAGTTTTGGTCCAATCTTGGACTGTTACAATCGAAAAATAATTCGGATTCTAGTCAGTCGGTTCTTTAAAAAAATCGATTTTTTTATGTTAATTAAGGACTAGAACAATTGAAATCAAAGCTCAGTAGATAAGTGCCATTGGCTTCCTAAGCAGTTCTAAACTACTGTATCTAGTTTTTTACTCGAAAGCTTGTGGTCGTTTTGACTTTAAAAATTATTTGATTTTTAAAGAAAAAATGACTTTTTGAATTTTGCCACTGTTTTTCTCTTAAGTTGCTCAACTTGAACGAATGCTTCCTCTTTTAACTGAATTAAAATTTAATATTTATTGCGGTTTTAAGCGATAAGTTGAAGTTTTCTGGCTTTGATACTACCAGATTTTTGACTTCTAGGCATTTGCCCATTTTTCTCGACTTTTTTTCCTTTTTTTCACATTCTTACATTATTGACAGTTCTAATAACACATTACTGGCGTTAATAAAGGCACAATTGAACAAATAAAAATCTTTAAAGGTTAAGATTATGACTTTGACGGCTTCGACACCACTTTCTCGAAGAATTAAATTAAGTTTTTTTCTCTTTAACTGTCGTTTTGACTTCGTCTTTTAGTTGTATGAAATTTACTGGAAAACGACACCTCTCACTGGCTTTTTGGAGCATTAGACGAGCCAATATTCTGATTTCAGTAGATAGCTGATGGCTTTCATGACTTTGAAAACAATTGATTGAATATATACCTTTTTATTTTTTATTTTTGTTCTGTTTTTGTTACTTAGTGTCGTTAATTACAGATCAAACATGACAATATTGGCGTCAAGAGAACGCCCAAGTCTACAAAATGTATAGTTTTTAAAGAATTAATGACATTACTGGCTTCGACACGGGTTTTTTTGCAAAAATGAATTAGTTTTTGATTTTTGTCTATATTTGACGTGCTTTTTGTAAACGTAAGATATATTCTGATTCATTAAAGATCTCAAGGGCTTCCTTTCGACAATTAAACAAACCTATTTAATCAATTCATTTTGTTATAGCTAATGGCTTTCATGATTTTGAAAAAATTTGATTTCGAAAAACACAAAATTATTTCTTAATTTTACCCCTTTTCCGCTTTTTTGTCAACTTTTTGACGTGTCTCATTAAGCAGAGTTTACATACCACATTAATTCCATTAGCAGAAGGAGCAACCGAACAAATTTTGAGGGGCAGAATATGGCTTTACGGCTTCGACAACGTTTTCTAACAAGTTTGAATTGAGTTTTCGTTTGTTGTCTCTATTTGTTGTTCTTTTTCTAACCGCAAAGAGAATGTAATAAGGGCAGGTCCTAATGCCCGACTATATAGGCATCAGTGATAATAACACATATGAATACTTTTGAGTTGATATCTAATGGTTTTCATTACTTTGAAATTGATTGTTAGAAATATAAGCGAATTTAATAACTTGGCTGTTTTTGTTCTTTTTTGTTGTTCTTATTGTAACCCAGCCTTATTATGGACTGGTTCCATATCTTTACTAGTAAAGTTCAATTTATGGTGCTCAGTTTCAGTTTTATCTGACGCTATCTTGACTTTGTTAGGCTTTTTAAAAAACGGACATAAAGTTTTGGATGTAATTAATGTTTGCTGGTGTTGTTTGATTTTGTTGATCGTCTTGTCTCGCTTTCTAATTAATTTTCGTCTTGCCTCTCTTTCGAAGATCAGACATCATCAATCTAATGCGGCATTTTTTACTTCACTGAAATATTTGCGTTGCAGGCAATATTTTCCTTCAAACACCAATTTTTTGAAAAATACTTGAATTTTTGGTGGTTTTCTATGTGTTCCTCATTTGGTAGACAATTACGCCAAAAATGCGGGGTCGGAACTTTATGTGCAAACGCACATTACCGAGCCTCCTTGTCATGAAAAGAATCAGATATTGCATATTGTTGCTATTCTCTTCCAAAATCATTGATAAACAATTGTTGAACAGTGAGCTTAAAAAAAATCACAATTAGGCATACAAGATAAAAAAGGCTTATTTGTTTGGAGAAAACAATAAGAAAATCTAGAAAAATAGTAAAAAAATAGTAAAATGTTAGTTAGTGAATTATTCACATCAGAAAGGGTTCATTAAAATTAATTTTTGTACTATGGGAACATCAAACCTTATATTTACTCAGACAAAACCCAGAACAGTAATCTATGTGAAAAGGATTACACTTCAAAACAAAAATTAGAGTGTTTTGGATAAAGTAACTTTTAATTTCTTCATTTCAAAATTGCTTTGACAAGCCGTAATATTCTTGAGCAGTGATTTAGTGAAACTTCGAGGAAAACATTAAGCATTGGTATATCAGGATTACAAGATAAATTTCTAATTTTTTTAGTTTTTCGCTTACACCTACCAGTACAGTTACATCCATTTTTTCACAGCGGCAATAGTTTAATTATTTAGAAGTGAAAAAATGGCCCCCGACGGCTGGGTTTTAAATCAATTTTGGAAACTGGCCAATAGCAGTTTGGTCGGAAATTAGTTAGATGCAGAACAAAATGGGAGACTTTTCCCGTCAATTTGTTTCTAATGCACTGCTCCATTATGGTTCGATCAATAAAAATTTGTCAGCATAGCTTCAGGATTTTTGGATCGCATTTTGGGGCACCAATTGATTCTAATTAGCGGGCAGTCTTGCCAGCCATTTTAAATAATGATTCTAACTATAGTTTAGTGGGCTATACTTGCGAAAACTGTCAGGGTTTTTTTCTCCTAGAATAATATAGAAAAATTTGGCGCTTCAAAAATATTGTTCCAAATTGGTGCTTCAAAATAAGCTTTCCAATTTGGTGCTTCAGATATCTTTCCAATTTGGTTCTTCAAAATATCTTTCCAATTTGGTGCTTCAAAATATCTTTCCAATATGGTGCTTCAAAATATCTTCCCAATTTGGTGCTTCAAAATTATCTTTCCAATTTGGTGCCTCAAGATATCTTTCCAATTTGGTGCTTCAAAATATCTTTCCAATTTGGTGCTTCAAAAATATCTTTCCAATTCGGTGCTTCAAAATATCTTTCCAATTTGGTGCTTCGAAATATCTTTCCAATTTGGTGCTTCAAAATATCTTTCCAAGTCGGCGCTTCAAAATATCTTTCCAAATTGGTGCTTCAAAATATCTTTCCAATTTGGTGCTTCAAAATATCTTTCCAATTTGGTGCTTCAAAATATCTTTCCAAATTGGTGCTTCAAAATATCTTTCCAATTTGGTTCTTCAAAATATCTTTCCAATTTGGTGCTTCAAAATATCTTTCCAATATGGTGCTTCAAAATATCTTCCCAATTTGGTGCTTCAAAATTATCTTTCCAGTTTGGTGCCTCAAGATATCTTTCCAATTTGGTGCTTCAAAATATCTTTCCAATTTGGTGCTTCAAAAATATCTTTCCAATTCGGTGCTTCAAAATATCTTTCCAATTTGGTGCTTCGAAATATCTTTCCAATTTGGTGCTTCAAAATATCTTTCCAAGTCGGCGCTTCAAAATATCTTTCCAAATTGGTGCTTCAAAATATCTTTCCAATTCGGTGCTTCAAAACATCTTTCCAATTTGGTGCTTCAAAAATATCTTTCCAATTTGGTGCTTCAAATATCTTTCAAATTTGGTGCTTCAAAATATCTTTCCAATTCGGTGCTTCAAAATATCTTTCCAATTTGGTGCTTCGAAATATCTTTCCAATTTGGTGCTTCAAAATATCTTTCCAAGTCGGCGCTTCAAAATATCTTTCCAAATTGGTGCTTCAAAATATCTTTCCAATTTGGTGCTTCAAAATATCTTTCCAATTTGGTGTTTCAAAAACTCTTTCCAATTTGGTGTTTCAAAAAATCTTTCCAAGTTGGTGCTTCAAAATATTTTTCCAATTTGGTGCTTCAAAATATCTTTCCAATTTGGTGCTTTAAAATATCTTTCCAAGTTAGTGCTCCAAAAATATCTTTCCAATTTGGTGCTTCAAAATATCTTTCCAATTTGGTGCTTCAAAATATCTTTCCAATTTGGTGCTTCAAAATATCTTCCCAATTTGGTGCTTCAAAATATCTTTCCAATTTGGTGCTTCAAAATATCTTTCCAAATTGGTGCTTCAAAATATCTTTCCAATTTGGTGCTGCAGAATATCTTCCCAATATGGTGCTTCAAAATATCTTTCAAATTGGTGCTTCAAAATATCTTTCCAAATTGGTTCTTCAAATTACCTTTCCATGAAGAAAAAGCCTTTTAGTCACCCCACCGCTAGGTTTTGAGAAATGAACACCCAATAGCTGTGGCCCGAAATTGCCCCCAAAAAATTGGCCCCAATAGCTTTGAAAAGCAGCAATGTGGAAAGAATTTATTCAATCCTGTTTCACGGCCATTTCTCCAATCAACTAGCGTTTATAAGAAAAAGCGGAGCAAAAGTATTAATAACACATACATTTGACATTGAATAGAAAAAGAATAATTCTGAAAGTTATCGTTGAAAATTCTTCTAGTGCCTCTGATGGTTGCATAAAAGAAACTTGAATAATGAGGCCAGAAAAAAATGTCTGCTTTATGCAACGATTTTGCATCTTTCATGAAGTTACTGAAAAAAATAAAGGAAGTAATTGTATAGCAATATCATATTACATGGTCACTAAAAAGATGTCTGTACAGAAAATAAAAGGTTGAAACAAAAACAAATAAAACTCTCAATTAAAATATCTCCATATTTCGCGGTCTGTATGACAAAAGTCGGAGCAATTTTCATGAAAACGTAGAAATTAAAGTATAAAAAAATAACATACCCGGCAGATTGCCGGAAAATAGCCGCCGTTGATTCCAATAAGCATGATTGGGATTGAGAGAATAGAAGATATTGAAAAAAAAGGATTTTTGTACAAAAACATTTTTTTAAGTCCTATTTATTTTGATGGCATTTTATAGTTGAACATAACGTACCTCTGTTTCTTAGAGAGAAGCTAAAGGGCTACTATCAATACCAATAAGCATTAGAGATGGTAACTAAGACTTACAGGAACGACGTTCAAATAGATCACGCAAAATGTTGAAAAAGCGGCAAAATGAGGTAAAACGAAACATTTTTTTTATTCGACGAAGTAAAATAAACATAGCAGGACAAGTCCTGACGTACAATTCAAAGAATTTTCATTGACTAAACAGAAAACTAGACCAAGAATGGACTATGAGTGAATTGAGAAAACCATTTTTAAAAAAATCAGATCAAAAAATAAGAAAAAAAAACAGAAAATCAATGTCAAAATGCCGCATGTGAACAAAAAAACCACTAGCGAGAAATGAAAATTCAATTCAAACGAAAAACGAGGCATAGAATGAGCTGTGAATGGAATGGGAAAACCATTTAGAAAAAAATCTGATCCAAAAAATCGAAAAAACAGTAAAAATCAGAGCCAAATTTCCGCATGAGAACAAAAAACGGGGAGAATTGGAAAAACCAGTTCTAAAAAAACAGATAAAAATTTATTTTTTTAAAATCTATGTCAAAATGCCGCATATGAGCAAAAAACCACTAGCAAGAAATGGAAATTTGGTTCAAACAAAAAACTAGGCCTTAGGCATAGAATGTACTACAAATGCATTGGGAAAACCATTTAGAAAAAAATCCGATCCAAAAAGTTGAAAAAATAGTGAACATCAAAGTGAAATTGCCGCATGTGAACAAAAAACCACAAGTGAGAAAGCGAATTTTTGTTGAAACACCGTTTTCTCACTCTACTTTAAAATTAGATCAAAAAAATTCACGCCGCAAAACCACTCGCCTTTTCGCTCCATTTCCTGTTTCGGCGTGACCAAAATCACTACTCTAATTTGACTTCAAAAATCATGAAAATGTGTGAACAGATCTTAAAAAAAAAACATAGCCGGAAGAAATCCGGAAACGAATCGAAGGACAAAATTGCCCATCGTTATGACTAAACAACTGTACAACTATTGTGAATCCTGAACCTCCATAAATGCCATAAAAAAATAAGGAACAATAGAAACGGCATTCAAAAACAAATTGAACAAAAAACTAAGTTTTTTTTGAACTTGAGTTTTTTTTATTGTACAAGGAAACATAAAGCCGAAAAAAGTTCCTCTGCAATTAAAGCAACGGAAAGCTCGCAAAACAATGGGCAAGTCATATAAAGCTAAAAAACTTGTCTAAGATTAAAGAAACAGAAAATTTTCAAAAAATAAGAAAGATGGTTTTAAAGATTCTCAATTTTTCTGTCAATTTTCCTCAAAAAAAAATGAGTTATACCAAGAAAACTTTAGTCAAACGGTATCTGAATATTTCTTAACAAACTTTTATCTAAATGCCACATAAGGCATTAAAACAAAAAAACAGGCAAAAAATCATTAAATTTCGTCTAAAAATCAGCAAAACTGATCAAAAATCTACAAATTAGCATTAAAATCAAATTTACTATAAAAATGGCTACACAACTAGGACAACTATTGTAAACCCTGAACCTCCACAAATGCCATAAAAAAATTAAGGAAGAATAGAAACGGCATTCAAAAACAAATTGAACAAAAAACTATAAAAACTTGAGTTTTTTTTAACTTGAGTTTTTTAAATAGTACAAGGAAACATAAAGTTCCTTTCCAATTAGGTCAATGGAAAGCCCGAAAAAAATGGACAAGTCATAATACGCTAAGAAACTTGTCTAAGACTAAGAAAAAAGAAAAACTGCAAAAAAAATAAGAAAAATGGTTTAAAATTTCTCAATTTTTCTGTCAATTTTCCGAAGAAAAGAAAGATTTACACCAATAAAACTTTAGTCAATTGTTAGCTGAATATTCTCTTAGTAACAAGCTTCCATTCAAATCCCACTTAAAGCATTAATACCAAAAAAACAGGCAAAAAAAATCATTAAATTTCGTCTAAAAATCAGCAAAACTGATCAAATACCTCCAAATTAGCATTAAACTCAGAATTAACTACTTGAAACCTTCAATTCCTATCAAAACAAGCCTAAAACTAATACAATATCATAATCAAACCTCATAACCATCAAAAATTGCAAAAAAAACTGCTTTTAAAAGCCGCACGTGAACAAAAAAAATTTCGCTCGCTTAGAGAAAATTTTTTCACACATCAATTTCTCGCTCTCTCAAAAACAGCGGTATGATCGAAAACCACTCTCTTTTCGCTCCGCTCTCAATTTTTTTCAGCCCCAAAATCACTCCAAAATTTTTCACGCGTTTCATTTCCCGCTTCAAAAATCACTCCAATAAAATTGATAAAAAAGGACTTCTCCGATACTCCTCTTCGAGTCGTAAAAAAGACAGCGCCCCAATACAATTCAAATTCTTTGAATTGTAATAAAAATAGGAGAGCGATAATAGCCGGCTGAGAAGATGAGGTCGGCTATTAATCAGCAACAATTTATATTTTATAGGATTAATATCAGATCAACTCTATCCTACAACTATTAGATTACGATAAATTGCTCATTATAACAGAATAAATAATACCTGAAAAATTGTGATTCAAGTAAAGTACATTAAAAATATAATTCCAAAATTGTGGGCATCACATATAACTTTGCTTCCTTGTGGTTGACCAAGGGACTCAATCTGAGATATTGACGGAGCTTGAGAATCAGCATCTGCGGGTATCAAATAAATAAATCAGAAACTTAGCAGCAGACTAAACAAATTTAAAGTAAGAGTTTGAGAGGCACAACATCAAAAATTGCTACCATATGGCCGCTTTCCCAATCACTGGCCGCTAGTGCGAATAAATCGGTACCCAAAAATGCTATCCAACAATCTTAAAGCTATGCTGACAAATGTTTATTGATCTATATAGAACTTGTTAGGGAAATCCCGAAAGCTGTCGAGGATGGAAGCTTGATGAGTATATAAATGATCTGACCTGTCTCTGTATCTCTGCCATTTGTGCGTCTGTGATGGCATCGTAGTTCTGATTGGCTCTGTTGTTGAGTGTGTCATGCATTGACAGCTCCTGCTTCAGAGTGCGAACTTCACGTTCTAACTGCTTCACCATAGCTGTAGGATCTTGCACCTGATAAAGGAAAAAAACATTTCATTCCATTGAACGAGTGAGGTTAAAGATTTTTTTAGAGTCTAAAGACCTCAAAAAAATGTATGTTGTGCCTCGTAAAAATTTATCTGAACGTCTTTCAGATAATCCGATATAAATCACGGACAAAGATGTAAACTACAAACAAAGAAGCAAAAACTAAACGCTTAAAGCCATTACTGTCGAAAGATGCAGTTAGTAGACATTTAGCGTCCATTTAATTGTGGCCACCTAATTAACAGTGCTACGAATGCCCAAAGCGCTCGTACCTGATTGGCTGCCACTTGAATGGGCACCCGCATCATTCTGGTCCCAAATCTGAGAGTGGATATGGTCTCCTCTAGCTGTGCCTCTTCACCCCACACAGTTGCAAACATCACTGTCTGACAATTCCCACCTGTAAAAACAGCAGGAACAAAAGCTGTATTAAATAAGTTAGTTTTTTATCACAATTGGGAAACAAGTCGAGAACCTAATTTCTTCCACTCTATAGAAAACGATCATATGTAATTTTTAACGCATTTCTTTTAATATGATGATATATAATTGATCTTGTTACATCCACCCAAAGAACCGAAACTTGATACACATTGTTGGATTGTTGACTTGGATTAACCTAACTTCTAAGATCTTAGTATAGGCGCCCAATAGGCTGTAAAAGATGTATCGCGATAGCCTTGAGGACTAAAGCGTTTCGTTTTTGAATGATCGTTTTTTTCGTTTTTGACTGGAGTTTTGGTCACAGTTAATGCAAGTTTACATTAACTTTTCCAAAACAATGTCAAGATTACGGTTATCATTGTTGACATTACGAACGACTTTTATTACTCTGCCCGGGAAAGTTAAAAAGATGGCCAGCCTGACTTAACAAGATACGTTTCCGAGGCAGGGGGTTTGTCTTAAACTCAACAGTGAAACAACGCTCAACAGTGAAACAACGCAAAAAAGCACATCAAAAGCTAAAAAGAGCTTATTCGAAAATAAATTGAGTAATTTTTCTATAACCGATTACAATCCTGACGCCTTCTCTGGGAGCAGCGAATCAAGATGTTATCAATAAGGGCGATTTCTCCCATCAAGAAATTAAGTTAAGTAAAAAAACATCAAGATGTTGCAAGTTTCGTTTCACTGGTCTTTCAGTGATTTAGTATAATTACTAAGAAGTTTTCTTATTGAGCGACACAAACCAATATAAACACATAAAGACACATACTAGCTTATTCACAAGTTTTATGAAAAGAAAAAAATGTTGTTCACAGTGAAGAAATCAGTTCCACAAATTCTTTTGACGGCAAACATGAACACATTACTAGTATATTAAAAGTTAAATTAGTTCACGTACCGATAGAGTCTTTGAGTACATGGGTAAGTTTGCTCTGTCTGAAGGGAACGTGCTCTCTCTTCTTATCAGTGAGTGCAATGATAGTCTGCTCCAGGAATGTCAGACTCTTGTTTATATAAGTGGCTTCATTCTGAGTCCTGCCCTGTGACTGTGTCTTGCCCAGTCGCTCAGACCCAGCCAGATCTACGAAGTTGAGCTTGGACACGGTGTAGCTGGTTGAAGATTCAGTTCTGGATCTGGCCTGGAGAACGGAACTTCTCTTGCGTTTATCTTATTAAATTTGACATATATTTGATGACTTTGCAAATTAAATAAGCTCAGAAACTTAAGACGGACCAAAGTTGCGGAAAATAAAGAGAACAAGTAGCTCATATTAATGGCTGTGTCAAAAAATATTCATCCGTTGATTGATTCAAGAAAATTCAACATAAAAGTTCTGATAAAAAGATACCGAAAATGTTTTTAAAATAAGACATTATAACAGTTTACACGACAAAACTGTCAATGTTTGCCGCTTAAGATCTGCCAAGACGCTGATCAGTTCTTATGAAAAAAATTATAAAATTTTTCATTTTTTTCTGAATTATATTTTAGGGAACCTATCAGATCTCGTAAGGTAGAATAAGAACTTCGTACACCAACTAAATGACTCGACATCTTTATGCTGAACTAATTTTTATTTGTACAGTGAGATTTGACCGATCGTTTTTTTTTCAAGATATCGAGGTTTAAAGTTTTTGTAAACTTTAGACTGATTTTCGTTGTTCTCTTCATACATTCTGTTACTTTCGCTCAAGTTTTCTCCACTTTTGTTAATATTTTTTCAAAAATTATTAATTATAGTGTTATTGTTTTTATCTTTGAAGATAGAGCATGGTTGCTGAACTGTTTGATCTGAATTTATTGGCCACAATTTTTGCCAAATTTTTCAAAATTCAGCTGATTTCATCAAAATTGGCAACAGCCATGCTTCAGTAATTCACTTCATTTAAGTACGGAACTAAAAACTGCGGACACAATCTTTTTAAGCTGCAAAAATGGCCAATTTTACTTTCTTCTCCTTCGACAGCGTTCTCAAATTAAAATTTCAGCGACGTCTTGCTCATTTTAACAAAGAAGTATCCAAAAAAATCATTTTTTGATATAGTGGATTTTGTGGCCACATCGTGTGTGTATTTCTACATATGGCGTATTTCTACAATAAAAAATATCCGCATTTTTGGTGCGCTGCCTTTGAAAACTTTTATTTTTTGTCTTTTAATGTAAAATACGGACAGTAAGGATTTCAAATCAAGAATCAATTAACGACAGATCCCATTTATAGTCAAATCAGACTCAGCAAACATATATTATGTTTCCAGAGATAACTCTGAAGTTTCATGGCTTTCAAAAAGGTTTCTCAATAAAGTTAATGAATTCTTGTGTTAGCCTGCATTTGTTTTTCTGCTCACAGACCTATAACTTTTTATCACTAATCAAAGAGATTTGTATGTTTTACTCGAGTGGCGTAAAGGAATCTATATAATGCTTCCAGTTTATACCCAAATTCTTTTAAGGCTTCAAATAAATTAGTTTAAAAAAAACCGTTGAAATTTTTCTACCTCGCTATATGTTCTTACTTTTTGAGCCAAACTGTAGCTTCAACTCAGTGCAGAAAGGGTGCATCTTCTTTTTAAGGAAAACTAACTTTTCATAGCCGATTTAACTTTGAACAAATGTATTTATGGCTTTAGTGCCACGAGTTCTCATTGAAAAATTTTAAGCTTTTCGATGGTTTCCCAAATTTTGAGGTTATTATATGTTGTCTTGACAAATAACTGCATAAATTGCAGGCCTAATTGACGCTGAAAGAAGGCAGATTTAATTATATTGAATATTTTCCATGAATAGCTCACGGTTTCATAGACCTCGAAACCGTTTTACTAATTTATATAATTTTGTTGTATTTTTCAGTGTAATTGACGTTGTTTTTGTAGCCAGATAACAACTACTGGAAATGATAGGTCTCAAGGGCTATTCAGGGAAATATTAGTTAACCTACTCAAAATTTAAATTTGACAGCTTTTTGTTTTAGTGACTTTTGCGTTAATTGTTTTCCAAAAAATAAACTAATTTTTGAATTTTGGGCATCTTCTTCCTAATTTTGGCAACTTTTAACTCAGTGTCACTAACGAAAGGACCCATTAACTCTCTAATGGAACAATTTTATCCCCTCCACTGATTCTAAGTTTTAACTGTTTCTGTTTTTTTATAAAACTCTACATTTTCATAAAAACTTTTTTTGATGCTGGTCAATATTTGTTTTCTTTTTATATAGTCTCTTTGAAAAGAGGGTACATTGATATTCAAATCAAACCCAAGTGAACTTATTAAATCTATTGAAAGAACAACTTTTGGTTTGAAGGGCTTCAACGCTGTGTTTTCTTATAATTGTTTATAAAAGTTTCAGTTTCACCTCTACTCGATGTTATTTTGTAGTCTTATGACTTACAACCAATAAATACAGGTCTTATTGACTTCCTATAGTGTTTCAATTTAAACTATCTAATAATTTTCAGCAGAAACATATGGTTGTTATGACATTGTTGAAATTGATTCTTTTCAGAAAGTCAAAAACGACTCGATTGAACTTTACCCTTTTTTGTCGAGTTGTTACCTAGATTGATTAAGGAATAGTCCCAATCTTTCTCAGTAAAGTGCAAGCCAATATTTTGGGTTTAGTTGTTATCTGATGCTAATTTGATTTCCTAATAAAGGATTTTGAAAAATGTGAGTTTTGACCGTAAAAAAGGATTATTGCTGTTATTTTATTTTGTTGTTTGTGTTATCACGAAGTCCCAGTAAAGGCAGGTTTCATAGGCCTTCTATTTCAGCCTTATTTACTAGAAAATTGAAAGACAATTTCATACAAAAATTATAAATGCTTAATGTAAGACCTTAGAGGTATTACATGTGAGATTTATTTGCCAATAAAAAAACATTTTTCGGTCATAGTGCAGCGGTACCCGGGTTGACCCCATAATTCAAAAAGTTATAAAATTACAACTTCATATTATGGCGTCTATGAAAAGTTGTAGTCATAGAACTTTCATAAAAGGGAGTTCTATGGAATTAAATTTTTATGCAAAGTTTTTTTATATCATGAAAAGGAGGGAAAAAATATGTTTCAAAAAACTAACTTGAAAAAAAAATTGAAAAATTGAGTCTTAAGCGAACAGAGAATTATGGAAAAGTTGTAGCCATAGAACTTCATAGAAAAAGAAAAAAATTTGGAGAAAAGTGAAAAACATTTTTTCAAGTTAAAAAACACCTCGCCTTGAGTTATTCAGTGAAAAGCCGTCGCATCAAGTGAGATCGCAACTAGCAATCAACAATGAAAACAATGTAGTCATAGAACTTCATAGAACAGTTTTGCTTCAATTTTTTCCGTATAAGAACTAATTTCTTCCTTAAGAAGAAATGTTATCTTGCCATTCAAAATTTTGGTGCAAAACAGACCACTTTTCCAGCGTATCTTGTGTTATTCTTGTGTTCAATCTTTTAAAACTTTTTTGAATTATGAAGTCAATGGTCCATAATATGAAAGTTCTATGATTATAACTTTGGTCAGCCCGGGTATATTACAAGGGTTAGTTGCAACAAATTTCTTCTGTATCCTATATATATATATATATATATATATATATATATATATATATATATATATATATATATATACATTCGTGGTGAGCTATAAGTTGTTAGCCACTCGACTACGGACTTCCCATAGAAAGCGCGTGAAAAATCGATAGTGATTAGTTGATATATTTTACATGAGTTAGTTACGCTTCATCGGCAGTATCAACCACTGCGTGCCATAAGTCGCTTAAGTACCGCCGTGAAATTGTTCGAACCACGCAAAGATAGTGTTGAAACGATGATTTTGCGTTCTGTAGAAAAGGACTGTCGTGCTCAGTTACGCTAACCTGTGCCTATGTCACCAGTAGGATCTTAGTCTTCCAAGAAGTTGCATAAAGCATGGAGAATTTTTTGTCTTATAAGATCTTGCTTCATAAAAGATCTAAGGCAGGGAGTTTGTTTTCTAAACTTTTATAGCATCTTAGTTTCAGATAAAATCTTCGAAGATAATAATTTAGCCACTCGTCATCAGTTCTGTTATTACAAAATTTTGTGGTCAGTATCTTATCAGAAATTAGATAAAAATTGCCGAGTCACAACAAACAGTTAATCTTCAGTCATAAAAAGGTTCTATACACAATTAACAAATTAAGATAGCTTCTCAGCCGAAATTGTCATTCATTGCAATAAAATTTTGTTTACCTCAACAGTGATGGTGAAAATGACGTGAGATCTGGAAGAATGTTTGTTCATCTGGTGGGCTGCGATCGCACGGGTAGTCTCGCCCTAAATTAGCGCGCCAAACTATTAAAGGTATTATAAAGTACTGAGAAAATACGGCACTGTGCAAAGCTTAGGTATCCTCGCAAAAGTGCACATAAATGTGTGCACATTGTAGTCCCTTCTTTTCAGAGTTTAATCAGGACAGCCCCAAAAAGGGCTTTCCACTCAAACATTGGGAATTTCGTCTTCTCAGACGGCTATTATATAGGCGCTGCTTAACTAGTTGCTGAAAATTTAACAAGGAAGGAGAGCTGAAAAAATCACTCACACTGGTTAGAATTTTAACATCTATAATATTCAATTAAAGATAACTTGTAATTGCAATTCGCAATATTATCTTCATGTATATACTGCTGCCAACAATTGACAACATTTAAAGTCACCTTCCAAAGTTCACTTGAATTGAATACATTATACGGTACGTCAATATATCAAATATACACAAGAATAAAGATTTACGCGGTCCGAGGTAGGACTTACAATTGAACAAGCTTAGTACGCGCTCAACGATTGTACGGCCCCACTCCAGCGGCGCTCCCCACAGTGAGACTTAACTTGGGACCTATTCAGAGCCGAACGAGCGCAAAGCCGGGTTCCTTTCTGTTTGCCCCCCCCCCCCCCCCCCCCGTCCCATATATTGTGTGTTTGCGCGCCCCAAATATTTACTTCCCTTATTTTAGTCATAATAAATTACCGGCACCGGTAGAAAGATTGGATGGATTTTTCTTTCCGGTTGTCAAAAAAATTAGTGCCATAAAGCCAATTAAGGGATCTTTTCCGCTAGCGCCCCCCCAGTCCTATATGGCCGAAACTTAGGCACCCCCCAAATATTATTGTTTTGCTCCCTTCTGCAAAGGTTACTTATGATCATGATTACGTACCTAGTACAATACATCAACAACCTCATTTGCAACATTTTTCAGGAAAATCAAAGTAGTAGACCCCTTTACAATGCACGTAATTCCTAAAAACGCAATGAGAACAAGTTTTTGGTTGATGTTTACATTATACGCAGTTTGTTATTATTATGCACGTATTAATTTCGAACCACAGCTCTGTTAATATTTTCGAAATGCCCACTTACGCGTATTCACATGTAATAATTCAAATGCATACAAAATATTAAAACATATACAAATGGGGGGTGCCTAACTTACTGGGGGGGCGCTAGCGGAAAAGATCCCAATTAAGCCTGTGAAAGACGAGCACGAAAGTAGTAAAAACACGCATTATTATTCTTAGTCTGAATATAATCTAAGTTGAATTCAATATGCTAATGTGAATAAGTGGGGGGGGGGGGGGGGGGGGGGGACAGAAAATATCCCAGAGCCGAATGAGAATTAAAGCCGAATGCTGGGTTGCAACCACGGACAGACCTTCGACCCTATGCTATCTGTAATTGCCGTTAAGTTACTAATAGCATTGCATTGTCTGTGAGTGTTCAATTTGACGATTGTCCCAATTTTCGCTTGCGAACAACTATCTTTCGATCTATTGTCCCCGGGCAAAGGCATATGTCCATCAAATGAAGTCAACAAATAATTGTTCTTCATGTTAAGGCTCATTTTCTCAGAGAAAAATTTGATACAGAGAAGTGAATTTTTAGTAGACAAGAGAGAAAAATATCTTTTCAACACCATGCTAAAACTGAATGCTGAAAATTGAAATCCCTATAAAAAGGGACGATAATTTGAATACAGAATTCCAAAATAGAGACATATTGACAAACTAGGGAAGAATTAATCAACCTTTCCTATGGTATGCTAAACGCAGTACGGTACCTTATAATGACTTTCATAAACTCTAATGGAGTTGAAAAATTTCTCACTGTATTATTGCACAAGAAAATTATAATACGCCAGGGAGAAATTATAATACGGCTATCTCAAAAATTTTTGCGTACTTGACCTCTTCAAAATTTGGCTTGCTTGCTTATCGGCTTGCTTGACCGCCACCTGTTAAACTAATTAAAATAAACCACGCCATGCTATGACAATTAGCCGAATTGGATTACCAAGCCAAAAGGTTTTCCGACTGGCGAATCGGTGAGAGCGCGTCGCGATGATTTCCGACCAACGATTTCGGATTACACCACACAGAGCTTGAGAGGCATGGCCGTGAACAGTGCTCCTCAATTGCTCTCAAATTTATGTTTGGCTGCCTAAACTGCAGCCAAGTAATATTGTGGTAGGGTCTAGGAAATAAACTCCCACGGAAAAAAACCACTTAACTTTAGATAGGAAATAAACCCCCACGGAAAATAACCCCCATTTTAAAATTGAATTTTGGTTCTCACAGTTTGTTCGTTTGTGATAGTTTCATATCAAGTCCCACGGGCCGCTGAGGCATGGCCATGGCCCACAAGGCAAGGCCAAACGCGCAGTTCTTTAACAGTAAAGTGGGTGGGGGGGGGTTTATTTCCGAGGGGGTTTATTTCCGTGGGGGTTTATTTCCTATCTATGATGAAGTGTTTTTTTCCGTGGGGGTTTCTTTCCTCAACCGTTGTGGTAAAGTATAACACAGAAAGGGGGATTCTCTATTAGGCACCAAGGGGCGATACTTGAAAAGATTCCTAAAAATTCACGCGAACTAACACGTTTCTATTTGATTGGGAATTGTGGCAGCCTGAGGAGTATTTTATTTTGAGAAAAATTCAATCAATACCAGAGGAAAGACTTTTTCAAAAAATATGAAAAAATATGTCACATGCGCACCTTTATGCTGTAAAGTTTACAATTATGAGTATTACAGAAAAGAAAAGAGACGAGCAACATTACTTAGCCATCTCAGTACCTCAGTATCTCCAGATTCTACAATGCGCGATAAAAATAAAGAAACGAGCAATAGTTACACAGTGACGGAGCGTTGACAAGGAAAGAAACCAGAAAAAAAGGAATTCAAATAAAAAATTTGGGTTAAAATACCTCTGAACCTATACATTTCACTATTGAATGCTAAACAAGAAAAAAAAACTGTCTTTCTAAATCAGAGTTATCAAGGTCAATGAACAAAACACAAATCTTTCCTGCGGAAAACTTTTGTAACAAAAAGAGATGAAAGATAATTGGGATCAGGCTGGGTCAAGAGAAAGTCATCTTCGGAGCCAATAGGAACAAGTTGCAAAAAGCCAAGAGTTTACTATTTGAAAGTTTAAAATTTCAGGAATTATTCAATTATTATTGGTTTCAATTAATTTGATCCATACCTCAAAAATCCTAAATATCAGCTACATATCACATTTCTCCTAGTATGACTAGAAAGAAACGTTATTATTTCGGATGGTCACTTTGATACTAAATTTATCTCTATCAGTCTCAAGTTGAAAAAATAAAAGGACTGAAGTAAAATAGCTTTGAGTGCAACTTAAATTTATTTTGTTATTATTTCTCTTTATAATCAATGTCAAAGTTCGTATCAAACAAAAGCAAGAACGCATATAGCTTTTTCTGCGATCACTTTAACAACATCTCTCTGTCCAACGATTTCAATTAAAATGGAAAATCAATTGAAGGTTTGAACAGAAACAAAATGTGACAGAATGCTTAAATTGTTGTTTTTGCAATCTCATTTTACGACAAACTGCTGCACGCCCTTGATATGGATCGATCAAAACCAAACATATAATGACAAAAAATATAAATTAAATGTGCTAGTTCAAATTTAACTATTGTTCCAAATTTCATTTTCGATCTGCCATCTTTCGATCTATTGACCGCCGTCAAAGGCATGCATGTTTGCCGAACTAAGTCAGCAAAGGACTGTTTTCTATGTGGAATGCTCATTTTTTCATAAAAACACTTGATCCAGGGAAGTCAATTTCAAGTAGAGAGGACCGAAAAAAAATTCTTCAACACCATGCTAAATTTGAATGCTGAAAACTGCAACCCCTATGCGAAAGAGACCAAAAATACAAAATAGCCATATATCCACAACCTAAGGAAAAATTATTCAACTATAAGGAAAAAATATTTATTTTTAATATGGTATGCTTTTGTATTAAAGAGACTAAAGATAATTGGGGTCACGCTAGGTCAATAGAAACTCATTCTTCGGAACAAATAGGAACAAAATGTAGACCAATCAAGAAATTAATATCTGTACGTTTTAAACTTCAGAAATTGTTCATTCATCATTTGTTTCCAGTAATTCGATCCATATTGGTTTCCAATAAAAAAATTGAATACAATGAGCCTATTTTAAGCGAAAACGGTCAAAAAATTGAAAACTCAAGCAAAATTCTTTGGAAAGTTTTTTACGGTATTTTAATACTCAAATATATCTTTAAACCCAAAAAAGTCATGCAGGCCAGCTAAATGTCAAACTTCTCCTCGTAGGACTAGAAACGCATAATTACCATTGTGGGACGAGTAGAGTTGACTTTCATTAAGTAGTTTATGTGGCCTTGCATTTTGACTTTCGATCTATTGACCGCCGTCAAAGGCATGCATTTTTACCGAACTAAGTCAACAAAGGACTTTTCCATGTGGGATGCTCATTTTCACAGAAAAAAATTAATCCAGGGAAGCCATTTTTAGCAGACAAGACAGAAAGTGTCAACACGACGCTAAATTTGAATGCTGAAAACTGCAACCCCTATGCAAAAGGGACAAAAATTCCAATTAGCAATATATTCATAAAATAAGAAAAAATTATTATTTTTTTTCATATGGTATGCTAAACGCAGTCCTGCATCTCATAAAGACTTTTTAAACTCTATGAAACGTAGTTGAACACATTCCAACTTTATTGTTAAACACAAGTTTTCAACGTTTATCAGAACAAACAATGTAACATGAAGTAACACAATTCGATTGATAATTTTAACAGCCAGAGAAATATTTTAATTTGAGAAAATTTGATTCAATGCCAGAGGTGAGTTTTTCAAAAATTTAAATTTTTGAAAATCACGTCGCATCCAAACCTTTATCCTGTAATGTTTACATTTACAAGATATTAATAATAATAATTAAATTCATAACATATAATTGGGAAAAGAAGAGAAGAGACAAGCAACATTACTTCGCCATATTTTCTACATAGACTCACTAATGTTTTTGAAACTTCGATATCTCCACATTCTTTAATGCGCGATGAAAACAAAGAAACGGGCAACAGTTATATAAACGAAAAAAAATGACTGAACGTTGATAAGTAAAGAAACCATTAAAATCGGGATTCAAAAAAATCTAGGTTAGAAAAATTTTGAAAGTGAATATGAACAATTTACTATGGATGCTAAAAAAAAACAAAAAAACTGCCTGTCTAGTTCAGAGTTATAAAGGTCAACGAAAAGAACACAAATCTTCCCCATGGAAAATTTTTGTATTAAAGAGATTTTTAATTAGGGAAGATAATTAGGGTCACGCTGGGTCAAGAGACTCACTCTTCAGAACAAATAGGAACAAGTTGTAGACAAACCAAGAAATTAATATTTGTACTTTTAAACTTCAGAAATTGTTCATTCAATATTTGTTTCCAGTAATTCGATCCGTATTGTTTTCCAATGGAGAATTTGAATGTGATGAGCCTATTTTTAGCAAACCGGACATCAAATTGATAATTCAAGCAAAATTTTTTGGAAAGTCTTACGGTATTTTTAATACTCAGAGATATCTGTAAACCCAAAAAAACATACAGGCCAGCTAAATGTCAAATTTTCCTTGTAGGACTAGAAACTCATTGTGGCACGAATAGCGTGGAATTCATTGGGCAGTTCAAGTGACCTTGAATTTTACTTTACTCCGTTGCAATAGGAAATAGAGATTTTGGACAAAAAATTTTAAAAAAAGCATTTTGTAAAAGTTATCAAAATTATACTTTTTGTTTCATTTTAATCAGAAGTAACATAGTTCTTTTGTCGAAAACAATTATTTGTGGTTTGAACCTAATTTGCGCCTTGCAGTTAAAAAAACTATAAGATAATGTCATAATGTCATATAAGATAATTATAAAGTGGCTTTTCTCATAATTTATCAAAACAATTTTTTTCATAGAACACTTTTTCTGTTTATAAAACATATTTCTACTTGTGGAACTATATACATGCAATCTAACATCTAAAAGTGGACCGATATTTTGAGCAAACTTCGAAACCACGATAAGTCCGCGGAAAAGTCGAACATCGAAAGACCCTCCAACTTATATAATCTACACACGACAGGCTTTCCAAAGATAGCTATCATATCTTTCTACGCAGAATATATCAGTCGAAACTGACTGAACAGAAAAACAGTTGAGCATACAGTTCCCCCGCAAGTGCAGTCGGTTAAATTAGAGCTGTGAATTTTGAAAGGTGGTTTAGACGACAAAGAGGATAATGGAAAGGTTTAAATGAATAACTTTAAAATGGTGCTAGAAACAAGTGGTAACTTTCTCAAGCAACTTTCGTTGCAATTACATCAGTTGCATAACAATTACGCCACTGTGTAGCTGGTTAGACCGCTTTTACATAATATAGTAATAGATAGTCGGAAAAGTGACCTAATACCAAAGCGACCAGGTTTGAGGTCCCAGATCAAAAAGACCTCTGATCATAATATCTTCAAGTCCACGGGGATCTGCGATCAGAATTATAGGGTTCGGATTTCTGTTCAAGCGCACAAAAATATTGACAATGATTTGTATTGGGTGTGATCGGAAGCCATGTTTGTCTGCAATGGTCTGAAGACAGGTCACTTTGGCGTGGAACCTCAACATGGGGGTTTTCGTAGGATCCACTGTGCTCTGACAAGTTATTTAATCAACTCTCGTTGCCATAACAACAGTTGCATAACTTATCGACGATATAACTGGTTAGCAAGGTTGTTAGTATCGTTGTTTGGATACAACCGAAACCTGAAGCACTGGAGAAACTCTGCTTTAGGATTATACTATATTTTTTCGCTATTGTTAGTTTGTGAAGTGAAGGAAAAATAGTGGAAAAAGATTGTCTAGTCAGTTGTATTTAGGAGTAAGTTATGAATAGAAACATCACTACAGAGCTGTTTTAGCCCTGGCGTCGCAGGGCAAAAAGTTATTCAACAACTCGGCCTCGCCCTGTAGTTTGGAGACAAGAACTTCTCGATGGCAATAACAACTGTATGGTAATACTCATCGATTGACAAGTGATGCAACTGTTGTCATCGCAACTAGAATTGTTTACGGGATACTAGAATATCAATTGCGGAATCCTTTCCAACGATAATTGGATTGATATTTTATCGATCATCCTATATAAAAAACGTGCGACAGGATAAGGGACCATGTTTAACGCGAGCAAAAAATGCATGTTTAAGCGTCACAATTTTGCACGTTTAAACGTTAAATTTTTGCATGTTTAAGGGCCCTCGAAGCGCATGCTTAAGAGCCGCCTTGAACAGCATGCTGAAGCTAACGCACGAGAGAGGTTAATGACCTGAAAAGCGCAAAAAGAAAAGGATGGGAATCGAACCTGGGTCAAAAAATTGATACTCAGGCGCACTTAGCTGTATGGTCGTGCAGATAGCTCGCCCAAAGAAACGAAATAATATTCTTGGTAGTTTGTGTGTGAGCGCAATGGCTAACAGCGCTCCTGTTTTCGCGTGTTTCAAAGGTCCTTAAACATGGAATCTAGCGTAATAATTACTTTTTGAAACATGATATAGCGTCATATTAAAGCTACTTATCTGCACATGTTTTGCGCGCATTAAGTATGCGGGACAGCAAAAATAAGCAAGCCAAAAAAGCAATTGACCAAACATTTGCCGATGTAGAAAGTGCAATAGACAATAGCAAAACGCATCAGTAGCATAAGGGATAAGACCTATGGCAGTTAGCCGAGGCCCACCGGCTCGTGCGCGTTTTGCTGCTGAAAACATCTCCTGTATTCTTGACCAAAAAAATGGTTAATTGTTTTTTTTTCATCCACTCCCGTCTTTCTGTCTGTCAATCGTTCTTTCTTTTTTTCTCTTTAATTGTTTTTATCTTGCTTTGTTAATACTACTTTTTTCTTCCGTCTATGTATCTATTATCATAAATGTAAGTTGCACTTGAGCGCAATGGTTAACAGCGCTCCGATTTTACGTGTTTTAACGGTCCTTAAACATGGGGCCCAATGAAATGAATGCGTTTTGAGACGCGCGATACCTATGGTTGTTAAGTGAGGGGCACGGATTCGGGCCCAAGACTGTGCCAAAAATGGGTACTATTTTCTTGGCCCAATAAATGGTGTAATTTTTGCTTTCATTCACCCCTGTCTGTCTGTCTGTCTTTCTTTCTTTTTTCTCTTTAATTCTTTTTATCCTTCTTTTGTATAATATTTTGTTCTTGCTATCTATCTACTATATATTCTAACTCGATTGCTATGTCACCATGTTCTTAGGCTCCTAATCTTTGCATGCTTTAACGCTTATTAAATACGCAGCTTATGGCAGTTTATGCGTTTTGAGAAGCGCTATGCCACCATATAGAAGCCGGTATGTGCACAAGTCTCAGCGCCCTTAAATATGAAACAGCAAAGCCAAAAAAATGTTAAAAAAATGGCTGGCACATAGGGTAATAGACGCAAGTAATAGACATCGGTAGCGTAAACGTAAGAACTCTGGCTGTTGAACGAAGGACATGGGTTCGAGCCCCAGTTGCCGCGAAACAAAAATCTTCTGAACCATCTTTTAAACAAAGTTCTTTTAAACCTTCTGATCCTTTAAATGATTTTCTTGTAATGCTTTTGCGGGCCTGCTAGTTTTATACGAATTGGCTTAACTTAATTTTTGGCTTGTTTATGGTGAACAACGCGCATCAAAGCTGCAAGGGTAACAAACCTCAAAGAGGAGATTAAGAGCCTCTTCTTCTGTGTTTGCAATCTGTTGGGACAGCCCCACTACTTT
The DNA here is from genome assembly GCF_964194025.1 of Convolutriloba macropyga. Taxonomy (NCBI): domain Eukaryota; kingdom Metazoa; phylum Xenacoelomorpha; order Acoela; family Convolutidae; genus Convolutriloba; species Convolutriloba macropyga. The sequence goes on from NC_134470.1 coordinate 25,671,615, forward strand.
GATGCCAAACTCATCCTCCATAATGCTGATGGGCTGCTGACCCCTTCCGCCTGCCCCACCAGAGAGCAGGTCAAACAGGGTCTCATTGTATATCTCCAGGTAGGATACTTTGATGTTGATTGCATAGTCTGGCATCTCTCCTATTTCACGGAACACCTGGAGAATAAAAGAAAACATGGAGCGTAGTATTAGTTGTTCAATAATTTTGCTGTTCCTTGAAAAGTGTTTTTATACACTATTAGGTAACTGTAAAAACGAGTGGTAGTAGCTGCACCACCATTATCAGGCGATTGAAGAGCATTGTTAAATTAGAAGCATTCAGAGCCTGATCCTCAGATCCCTTACCAAAGAACGCCAAAACTCTGTTTGCAAAAAACAAAATAATTTAAGACGGAGATTTAAAAAAGCTTCATTAACTAATGCATGTCAAATCTTATTAAACGGACACTACTTAGTAGCAGAATATTCATAACAAATCAACCTGGGAGAAAGTCTTAGTCAAAGAAGTTAAAGTAAAAGAGAAAATTTTCCACTATAAATGTAATGTTTCGCACCTGTTGAATAGCCCTGGGAATGACTCCCCTATTCTGGAATGTCTCATTGGCACCTGTCATCGTGAATGTTTTCCCAGATCCAGTCTGTCCATATGACATCACAGTCCCTGTTCGAAAGACACATCAGCAATTTTTTGCGGATGTATGTCATTTGCGGAGAGATACAATAGATGTGCCATTAAAAATCCCTCTAAAACTGAATCTATCGTTGAGGAAGCATTAACATTTTTTTTCTCGAGGAAACATTGAAGTTTAAAAATACGAAACATATGTAAAACATATAAAAGATATAAAAGATTTCGAATTCATTCAAAAGGTTTGATTTTCTTTTATTTTGAAAACGCTACTGCGCCTAGTAAATTTGGCACAAAACATTTCTATCTTCTGCGAATATAATCATTACAAATTTTTGACTTTTGAGGCGAGATCAAGGTCAAATCAAGATATTTTTAGCCCAAACCAGCTTTCAGTACGCGCATACCCCCTTTTAATTGATACCAAGTATTTTCCTTTCCTTTTAATAGTAAAATTTTACAGGCCGTAAATTTTATATCCGAGCACAAACATTTTTTTCAAAAAAAAACAATGTGTCGCTAGCCTGTTGTGCTCCGCATTCTGAAGTCTTACAGAACCAAGTTTACTTAATGTTAATTATGTACATGTTTAGAGAGGGAAAATCAATATAGAAGGCAAGCTAAAGTAGCTCTTTGATATTATGAAAAGTCAATCAAACTAAAAATGTTAATGATATTGCAAAAAAGTACTTTCTCCGCAGTAACTTCAGCAATTTGACGCTATAAGTTCGACACTAATTGAAAACGAATGTGAGCTAAATTGATTACAGCAGGTAAGAAGTATTTTCCCACATCTAAGTAAAAACGATAGTTGTAAGAGTCCAATAAGTCCATTATCGTTAGCTTAAACTAGCAAAACTCAAGCAAACCACAATCCAATCGCTTGCAGTTTTGCTTCAATTTCTGCTTCTGGTTTATTTACTTGAATTTAATATTTTACATAGAACAAAAAATATAAGCAATTCAAAGCGGTTTTTAAGATTTTGTGAAATTTCTGTTAAGCTGTTTTCAAAATAGGGCCAAGTGTGAATGATAAAACAAGTGAATAATGCCAAGGAGGAAGGCTACGTTCAAAGCAAACTCTTTCAATTGGCATGGCAGCCCACTGTATTCAAGTTACAATAAAATGTTTTGCATTTTAAATCATTGGTTGGAACATTATGCGGGAACGACAGTTGCCGATTCCTGTATGCTGTCCTTTACAATCTCCGAACACTCGAAAGTGAGATTGGGATATAAATCTAGACAAGGAGGCTCGGTAATGTGCGATTGCACATAAAGTTCTGACCCCGCTCATCCACAATTTTGACATAATTGTCCACCAAATGAGGAACAGATAGAAAACTCCAAAAATTCAAGTATTTTTCAAAAAAATGTTTGAACGAAAAGATAGCCTCCAAAGCAAAAAAAATGGAGTAAAAAATGATGCATTGGATTCATGATACATGCCAATATTAAGATAGCGAGTCAAGACGAACAGCAAAATCAAACAACAACAACAAACATTACATCAAAAATTTTATGTCCGTTTTAAAAACAAAAACCAAGTCAAAATAGCGCCAGATAAAACTGAAACTAAAGAAAATAACTTGCAATTCACAAGAAAAGATGTGGGACCAGTCTATAATAAAGCTTGGCGACAATTAGACAATAAAGAACAAAAACAGTAAATTTGAGAAATTCGCTCAATTTTTTTAAAAACAATTAATTTCAAAGTAATGAAAACAATTAGAAATCAACGAAAATATCGACTACAAGTGTTTCTAAAGATAGGAATTAAGAACTGTCGGTACTCAATTTTTATGCGGTTACAAAAAGAACAAAAAAATAAACAACAAGCAAAAAATCAGTTAAATTTTGCCAGAAAACGCATTCGAAGCCGTTAAGGTGCTCAAAAAATTACTTCCAAAGACATAAAAGCCAACAATTACATAATGAAATAATTAAATAGGTTCGTTTATTCTTCCAAAGGAAGCCGTTGAGACCTGCAATTCTCCAGAATATATCTTACGTCTACAGAAAGAATGTAAAATATCACAAAATTTAAAATTTAATTTACTTTTTTTTTGTGAAAAACCCGTGTCGAAGCCCGTAAAGTCAAAACGAATTCTTCAAAAATATTAGATTTTGTGACACCAATCCCTTTGACACCTTCTCTTGACAGCAATATTGTCATATTTTGCCTGTAATTAACGACACTAGGCAACAAACAGACAAAAGGAACAAAATTGCGAAACTAAAAACTGTTTTTTTTTATTTTGGAAAACAATTGTTTTCAAAGCCATGAAAACCATCAGCTATATACTAATATCGGAATACCAGAAACTCTATTCTTCCAAGAAAAACCAATGGAACCGGTTCATTGTACAGAAAATTTCATGCGTTTAAAAAGACAAAGTAAAAACGACAGTTAAAGACAAAATTAAAAAATTCAATTAAATTCATCGAGCAAGTATTGTCAAAGCCGTTAAAACCAGAGTCTATATCCTTAAGGATTTTAATATTATCGCTTGCGACTTATTTTGAACAACAAAAATGTGATATATGAACTGTCAATAACGTGATAATGTGAGAAAACTAGAAAACGTGAAAAATGGGCAAACACCTGAAAATTAAAAAAACGTTAAATCTAGTAGTATCAAAGCCAGAATACATAACTTTAGGTGTAAAACCGCAATAGATATTGAATTTGAATACAGTATAAAGACGAAACATTTTTTCCTTGCTGAATCAAAGCTACAAGTTGACCAAACTGAGAGAAAAATGGAGGCAAAGTTCAATAAGCCATTATTTATTTAAAAATCAAAAATTTTTAAAAGTCGAAACGATCATAAAATTTCAAGTAAAAAACTAGATACAATAATTTAGAGCTGATTAGGAAGCGCATTGGACCTATCACTAGGGCACTTTGATTTGAAATGTTATTTAATTAATATATAAAAAAGATCCAATTTTTCTTTATAAAAGATCGACTGATTACAATCCGAATTATTTCAGGATTGTAACAGTCCAAGACTGGTCCAAAACTAGCTGTGCGAATGCTGTTCGTCCATTATGGAAACTTAATTTTTCGAATGTTATAGATATAGATATTTTGTTAGTTAAAAAATCATAAATGCTGCGTTTTTGATAACCAACGAGTATAGTTAGCAAAAAACGGCAAAGTTTTAAATACGAAGCACGGAAGTTGAAGTAGAAATAGCCCCTTTTGAGCCTACAAAAATTGTGTTAGTGGTCTTTGAGTGTGCACTTCCTGCAAATTTAATGACAGTGGACTTAAGAAACTTATTTCGTGAAGAAATTTGAAAAAAATAGCCGATATTATGTTTTTGTCTTTATAAATAAAATCAACAACACTTTTTGAAATAAAATTTAACAAATTTTAGCAAAATTAGCGAAAGTTTAGTCAAGAATTCCAGAAAATGTGAATAAAATCAACGGAATTCACTCTATTTTCTCAAAAGTTTAATCCTCGATAACTCCCTGCAAAAAACGAAAATAAAAAAAAATCTTTTTAGTTCCATATTCTACGCTGGACAATCTTTCTAATGATACCAGTATCAACTCTCTACGATGAATATATTGATCGGCCAAAATTGACTGAACAAAAAAACCCGTTTTAGTATATAGTTCCTTCCCCCTCAAGAGGGAACGGAACAATAAATTCCCACCCTGCGAATTGAATGAAGGCTGAAAGATTGTTGAACTCTCTAAAAGTTTACACTTTTCTACTGTACGCAAGAAAATTGAAACTTCTTCTCATAGCATGCAGTATTCATTTGTATATACCAATTGTATATAGATAGAAGCTGGCGATCACTCAATCTTGAAAATTGAGTGTCAACAATTTGAAAATGATCCTTAACAATTTTGGTAATAAGGGTAAATTCTTTGAGTAAGCGTTTTGGTGACAGGATCCGTGAAAATTCCTACACAAATTTGAGGGAAGAATAATATATTTTTTCTTAAATTTTCCAGTCGATTTTTATACAATCAATGGTATATAGCATTGCAACAATCCTACTTGTAAAGAACGAAAAAAGTTACAACTTCTTTCCTTTGTTTTTCATTTAACAATTTTTAATTAGAATAAAACTACCGTAGCTGTATAGATCATTGTTTACAAACACAGTTCACCTGAGCTAAATAATTCAACTGTCTAAAACCCCCGAATACTATCAAGCACCAATTGTTTAAAAATACAACTAATAAATGTACTTTTCTGGTCTACAACAGCTGCACTTAAAAAACCAAGAAAAGGTTTCAAATTAAAAGCGGACAAAATAGAAATTTGTGGATCTCTAGAAAGTCTTCTTAAGTAACTCTCGTTGAAACTACAACATAACAATAAGAGCATAATTTTCCCTCGAAATAACATGTTAGCCTGGTTGTTAGTATCGTTATTTGGATGCAACGAAAACCTGAAGCAGTGGAGAAACTGTGCTTTAAGATTAGACTGTAATTTTCCGCTACTGTTAGTTTGCGAAGGGACAAAAAAATAGTGGAGGAAAGATAGTCTAGATGCGTTGCACGTTTTAGATTAGCCGCGTGACTCCGCAGAAGTATCTTCGAAACTCTGGCTAACACCTTAAACACTAAAGTTTACAGTAACTTCATTGGCTTCAAATTATTTATTTTCCGAGACAAGAATACGGGATACCATAAATTTTAAAGCGATGAAAAAATTGACTGGTCTAGAAGCACATTGAAGAGTGTTGTTCATATACAAACATTTATTTGCGCTTGAAATTAATTTAGCAATTCTTTGAATGCAGAAACTTAACTCGATTCGTAATGAAAAGTAGATTCTATTGGATTCATTCAAATTATGATTATTTTCAATGATTTTGATAGTGTTTTAACAATTTTTAAGTAAGTTTTGGACTTCTACTCATTTTCCTTCAGGCTTGTGAACTTTTATGCGTGAAATACAATAATTCTAACATACCATTGTATCCTGCGAATGCCCTGGAGACAACATCTTTGACAGCTACTTCATAGAGCAAGTCTTGACTCACATCATGGAACACTCCGTCCAATTTGAAGGACCAATCGGACACCTGGTTGTTCACGAAGCCACCCTTGTCACTCGGCCGACCGTGCAAATCCACCGACTGCAACACAAAAACACTGTTTTGTGAAATAATCCCTCACCCCCTGCCTTGCGTGCAGTAGAATATCATAAATAAAGGAAATTAATGCAAACACGATTGTAGAGAAATGTAAAAACTGTAATGGTTAGCTTGCACCGCGTCATACTGAAAACAACATATGTAACCGAAGGATGGGGCTATGAAGGGAAGCAGATTCAAAAATGATGATCAAATGGTTTTAATTGAAAGCCTATGGCAATCTATTCTTTAAAGCGATATCTAATTTTGAAGATACATTACAAAAAAGAATACAAAGATTAGAAATTGTATTACACAACCGGCTTGAGTGAAAGAGTTGAATCGAACTGTTTACTTTAATATTTAGGAATAAAAACTGGAATTTGGTCGTGATTCCTGATCAACGATCTGATTAGCGAAAGGTTCAATTACATCAGAGGTGGTTCGGTAACGTTCGTTCATATACGAATAGATTTACCAAAAACAAAATAGTACGAATATCTAAAAAGCAAAATTTAAACCTTTTTTGAAAAAAAAACAGTGTTAAAAGTCAATGGACCTCAAAATAACATCAAGAAAACACTTTCATCTTAAAAATTTACTCAACAAACGTTAACGTTATACAAAACAACGAGAGGGAACACAAAACGGTAAATTATTGAACAGCTAGAAACAGACGAATTCAATAGAAATTAGCCCTACAGAACAGTCATTACAGAGAATGAGTACCAACATAACAAAAAGAAAAAATTTGCAAAACATAGAAATGTTAAAACAAATACTTTGAAAACAATTGATCACAAAATAATTGAAACGTCCTGCCCCATTAAAAAGTCCATAACAGCTAAAACAAACATCTTGAAAACTATTGATCAGAAAATTTCAGTCCTGCCCCATTGAAAAGTCGACAAAATCTTTCTCTTTGTATTGTAACTAAGCGACTTGAATATAAAAAGCCTAAAATCGAAGGCAAGATTAAATATATCACTGACATTATTTCATTATGAATGCTGCTTAAGTAAAAAAAAAAACAATTAGTTAAAAACTGACATTAAGAAATAGATTTAAAATGTTTTGTTACATAAGCCTAATCATTTACATCTTTCATTACTGGGACTAAGTACAAAGATTGCAGAAAAAAAGGCCACTCAAAAAAAGTTAATGAGGCTTTTTTGAAGATAATTAAAGTCACAGAGATTAAAATGTTTGGAGCAAAATTGAAACCATAAAATAGATTCAAATATATTGCATCACAAAAACAAAGAAGTCTCTTGCTAATTAAAAAAAACACAACAGAAAAGCACAAGCACATACGAGACTCGAATAGCCCCCGATAGCTTTTGAAAAGATATTTCCAAAGCCGATAAAGCTGTTAAATGTGAATTAAAACTTTAAACATATAAATATTTCTCATAAGAAGAAAGCTTATGATATCTGTCATTTAAAAAATGGGTCACAGAACAACGACATGAGCTTAGAGAAAAAACCACGTACCCAAACACGAATTTTTCGGTTACAAATAGTGTCAAAATCGTTAGATATAATTGACAACAATAGATAGATTCAAAGAAGTATTATTAGGCGATTGAGACGGAAGCGGATCGGTAATGTCTGTTTGCATAATGTTCCAACCCGTCAAAAAAAACATAGCGTAAAAAATCCTGAAATGCAGTATAAAAAATTGTACAAACTAAACACTGCACTGTCAACCTCACTAGATCAACAGCTTTCAATAATTTACAAACAAGATACGAATAGATTTACCAAAATACATTTACCAAAAACAGAATACTACGAATATTTAATAAGCAAATTTTTATTTTTTGTAAAAAGTCAATGGAACCCAAAATAATATCCAGAAAACACTTTCATATTAAGAATTTACACAACAATCGTCATACAAAACCAACGATAGGCAAAGCAAAACGGTAAAATATTGAACAACTGGCAAAAATGAATTAAACAGAATTTTAAACCTACCGAACTGTCAGTACAGAGACTGAGTACTTACATAACAAAAACCACAAAAGTTTGCAAAACAAATATTACTTAAAACAAACATTTTGAAAACAATTAATGACAAAATATTTAAAACCTAAGCAACATATTTAAGTCCGGAAAAGGTTTCAGTCATGTGCAATTGAAAAGTCAAAAAATTTTTCTCTCTGTATTGGAACCAACTGACTGTAAAGTAGAAAGACTAAAATCGAAGGCAAGATTAAATATGTCACTGACATTATTTCATTACATAAGTAAACAAAACCATTACCTATAAACTGCAATTACGAAATAGATTTATATTGTTTGATCACATAAACGTAATTATTTATACCTTTCATTACTAAGACTAAGTACAAAGATTGCAGACAAACAGGCCAAACTCAAAAAAGTTACTGAAGCTTTTTTGAAAACAATTAAAGTCATAGATTTTCGGTTTGCATAAAAGTTAAAATGAAAACTGTTTTTTTTTTTGTAATAAAAAGGTGTTTTGAATAACTATTGCTATTATCAAGGACAGGTCCAACTTTCTCAAATAAATTTCTTGTGCACCTCTTAGTGGAGGTTCGCACTTCGACTCAGCTATCTGGATGACATTTGCAATACGTTCAAACAAACTTACCATGTGAAAAAATTCGTTAGCGGCGGCACCGTAGAAATATGATTGAACATTATCTGTAAGAACGGGATGACAGAGAAATCTTTGCACATTTTAACAAAGATAAGATGAAAATGTGTGTCCTCTTTTTATGTTCAATTATCCGCATTCATCGTTTCGATCAATTCTGTTCTCACGCTATTATATAAAATAATTATATAAACGTTTTGCAATGGTTGCCAGATCTATACTACTAAATTAAAAACATTTTATAAAATACTTCTGAGCAGTTACAGGAATTCATATCAAATAGCTACTTCTGCTATTGGCTTTTATTTATTTCCTCCACAAAATATGGAATTTTCGTCAGGACGTTTTGCTGCAAGACCAAAATGTTCAGGTAATTTCATAGCTTAGCATCTTCATTTTGTAAAACAAATGGCTAAAAAGTGATTGTTTGTTGACTTCTTTTTACTTTTTTAATAACAATTTCAGACAAATTAGCTTTGCTTAGAAATGAAATTGAGGGATGGTACATTTTTATCATGGAATAAAGTACGGAAAAAATCAAGACCTCACACACAACAAAAATTCCACGAGATTTTAACATATATTAAACACCCTTTAAGGTCAGAAAGGAGAGCACACTTCTGAGACCTGAAAATCAATAATGATCTTGCGAGATTTGCAATGAACCAAAAAAAAATCCTATAAGAGTTAGTTGTGGAATTTATATAATAGATGACTAACGTCAGGCGAATTGCTCCCAAACGAACGGCGAGCGGTTGGGTCCGTGAGTAGCTAGCCACGGTTTAGTGAGGCTAGCTTTAGCTTAAATGAAGGGGCGTGAGGTGAGCGCAGTGGGAAGGGGGATCAATTTCTAAGAACAGCCCTTCACATCACAAGTATATCGCCCTTCATATCACAAGTATCATCTCTAAAACAGTTTCTGTGAATCGCATACTTGAAAACTAGACCTTTACCAACTTTAACCAGCCTCAATTTAAGACTGGTTTAACAAAAAATTCGAAAAATTGCAACATTTTGGGCTCAAAAACTCCTAAAAATGACCTTTTAACCTTAAACTACGACCTTACCAGTAGCTTCACCAGACTAAGCACTTGAAGGACTACTAAAACCGGCTAAGTTCTACTAATGAAACTTAAAGCTCGATGGGTACTACCTGTTTATCCCGTTATTAGGGACGAAAAGTTAAATGGGTCGGACGAAAAATCGGTCAAGCGAAAAATCGCATAAAAAAGACCAACAGGACTAATATAACTCTAATATAATTGCTATAAACTTGGTTTGATAGATATTTAACAGGATTACAGCAGGATATGAATGTTTTCTTACAATCTTCAATAGACGAAAATTTTGGCAGCTCCAATTGGTACAAAGTTGATAACATGAACAATTGAAACAAATTTTGGTAAGGGCGAAAAAAAATAATCCACGGCAAAAAATCTAACGACCGCTTTTTTTCAGTCTGAGATCCTGCAAAATAATCGCTAATAAACCAAAACGTTAAACTGCTTGGTGATGTAATTACAGCATGGTACCAAAAAGCTACAAACGAAAAAATTGTTGCGAATCGAAATGCTTAATTTTCAAGGACAAGATACAGATAACTCAGCTTAAAGCATGATATAGTCAATTTTTTCCCAAGAAAAGGAGTTGACATGCTAGAAAGGCCCACATTTAGTCCAAATCTGAATGAAATTGAAAATTTATATGCGATATTAAAGCAGCGAACAGAAAACAGAGTTTTTTGGGTAAATTCAGAACAATAAGTGTCGGAAATTGAGAATGAAATGGACGACAATGTCGTTATAAAGTAGTACAAAAATCATTTAACCGTCTAGCACATATACAAGAATTTAAAAACGTAACTGTTAAAATATATATTCAAAGTTTGTTGCGGTTTCTAAAATTCTTCAGCTAGCTATTTGGTACCATAGTGTATATTTGTCATTCATAATTAAACCAGTTCATAGAATCATTCAATACCAGTTCATCTTCCGAAACATCAAGACAACTGTGTCTGCAATTTGTGCCCATAAACCCAACACAATCGGGTTTACATTTCATGGTAGACAATCATCTAAGCCAAATTGCAACTTTTCCCAGTGTTGAGATTTTGTGAACTGTGTCGGCAAAATTACGAGCAAATGTTTCCCAGATGACAAACTTCAGGGTAATGCTCGTCTAGCAATTCCCCTAATCTAATATGACGATTTCAGTGCTTTGAAGTGTCTTATAAGTTTTGGAGTAACCTTTTGGTCGAAACTTTATAGAGCATATCCTTTAAGTTCCATTTATGAATTTATTCTTAATTCATTAGTTTATCAGTTTACGAAAAAAAGAATAATCTAATACAAATATTGTGAGATATAAAATTGTTCATAGACGGGAGAATAGCGAAGAGGTGTAACCTTTCCATCGGGGTTGAGCACGATATGGTTGTAGGCAAAGTGATCAGTAGGCCTGGTTCTTGCATACACTTTCACTGTTTTGGGTTCCTCGGGCATATCTCAATCTACAACGTCGCTTCGGAATTATTAAACTACATGAAACATCAATTACACATATCAGATGGAAAATGAGAGACATGAAAATAAGGCAGTAGAACAGAGCCTCAAGCAGAGCCAAAACGGGCTTCCTTAAACACCTATAAAACATTAAACGTCTTTTTGGCTGGACACTGTTTTTCCAGCTGCAGCACTTTAAAAATTTTATTGCACTTAGTGTTATTGATTACGTGTCATTGTTATGACGAAGCCTATGAAAGAAAAATGATGAAGAAAATGGCTTTAAGAGGAACGCAATTGGACGCTCATTGATTTTTTATATAAGCATTAAAAGATTGCAATATTTTTTAGAGCATCTAAGAATGAAACTTTCTTTCCCGTCGCTGCATTTTGAGATATTAGGGAAAAATGGTAATACGCTGTTAAAACTGTTTATTTGTCTACTTGAGGACTCTTATAACAAAATAAATAAAATTTATATGAGCATCTCAATCAGAAAGCTTAATTGCTCATTTTACTGCTTTTAACTGACTAAAACGACAACTGAAGTTTGACCTCTAACTGACTGCAGAAATCAAAATGTGGAACAGATATCACAAAAAAAATAAAAAGCAGAAAAAATTTGTGAAATAACTCGTAGCAAAATTTCTAAAATCACAAATAAGAAAGGGCGAACTAAAAGGATTTTTGAAAATGATTTTTTGCAACTTTCTGTAAAAGCATTCAACCTCATCGAAAACTTTGCTTCAGAGAAGAATAAATGTCAGGATCCAGCTTCAATATTTGACTATTAACATTCCAAATCGGAGCAGTAGAACAAATAATTGATCTATTTGGAACAAATGACTTTTCATTATTCTAAACTAATATCATAAACAATCGTAATAAATTGCTGCGGCCACAAATTAACTTTAAATTATAAGAATGCCTTTCGGTTACATGACAATTTACCCAATGCCATTTTACCCAATGCCATTTTAAGCAAGAAAAACCCGTTAAGTTGTCTCAAATTTGTGCAAATGGATATTTTCATATTTGTGCATAAGCAGTCGTCTATCGACAATTTAAAACAAAAACATAAAGGTAGAATAGTAAAAGAATGAGTGGCATTTTAGCCATATTTCAGCTATGCAGCAAAAATGAAAAATCTAAATTTTCTGTAAAACAGCTGTAATTCTATTCATTATTCCATCTGAGCCAGACAAATGAATAGCAGATAAACAGTTAAAAAAAGAACAATTTAAAAAAAATGTTTAACTATCAAAAAAATGACACTTTTCTTAAAAGAAATAGGCAAACTGCTCATATGCAAAATACTAATCAAAATAGTTAAGATAGTAATCAAAACACGACAAAAGATTGAAACCACCACGAGCTCAAACTCACGTAAAAAAGTAAGAATCAAACCTCAAGTTTACACAGGACAACTTCATTCTGAAAAATTGTTCAAAGTGAGAGAAACTTGCACAAACAGTCAGTTTTTTCTGTAGTCTTCTGTAAAATTCTGATGTTGCCGTCGCCAGAACTAAAAAAAGCTCAATCAAGTGATACCAATGAAAAATTCAAGCCATGCATTTAGTTCCTCTTGGACAACAAACAATGGAAATTGGTCAAAAACCGACAAAGAATTAAAAAAGAGAGACACAGCTTAAAAAAGTATTAAATATCTAAATATGTATGTCAAAAATGATCAAAATACTAAGCTATCAATAGTGTGAAGCATAGAAGCGGTTTCTAAATGCAAAGCATATACCTACTAACCCTAATAGCGCTTATATATATATTAATTAAATATATGGGCAAAACAGTTTCTATAAGGTTTTTATTAAAAACGTTTAACATTTACAATTGAGAGAAATATAGCAAAAATTTTCAGTAGCAAGCAAAAATGATTCATGATTGAAAAATCAAAGAAACTGATGTGCAGAAGCAAAATTTGGTTATTTTTGAAATATGAAATTTTATACGAGAAAAATGAAAGACAAAATGAGAAAACCGATGAAGAGGATGAAATATTTTTCTCCTCATTTTCTCAAACATCCCTAAAACATTCAACTGTCCATTTCAATTAGTGTAGCTTGGTTTAGACCTTGAAAATCATTCTGTTTTATTTGAAAATGCTGGTTATGAAAAGAAAACTCTTTCCAACATGAGTTGAGGCATAAAGAAGCACATTATTATAGCAGATCAATTCAAGTTCAAGGCTCGTCGAATCGGTTATTTATAACCTGCCCATAAAGTTAAAGCACTGAAGCAAACGGAACTGCTGAAATTTCTTGGATAGATTATAACCAACTGATGTTCACATCAAGCTCAATGCAGTATGATAGACTCATGACAACAATGGGTTGTACCAAGATAAGTACAAGCTCGAGCGAAAACCGGACCAATTTCTGGCAGCCGAAATGAACACACGCCATTTCAACTCCAGAACCGAACAAGAAGGTTAGAAAGCCAAGCAACCAATTTACTCACGTAAATTGGAATTTATCAGCATGAAAATAGCACCAAAATATTCTATGGCGAAAAGAATTTACTAGCTAGACAACCTGACTCACCTGAATGAATAACCATCTTTAGGGCTACTGAAATTTTCAAGTACCAAAGAGAAAACACCGAGAACAGAGGATCGAAGAGTGCGCAAAATGCGATCAAAGATCAGTGATTAGAAATGAAGCAATACCGCAGTACAGTAAGAGCACGGTTCAAAAAGCAATTAGAGAAGTCGATCAGAAGCTATGAGGAAATGATAAAAGAGCAATGGAATGAGAAAAACGTGACATAAAGAGAAAGCTGGAAGTGAGGCATGGAAGCAAACTTCGCCTGCGTTATCCTCAACTGCTTGGCAGTTTTCGCGACCAATATATTTCCTTTAACAGCATTGCTCCACATGTAACGTATAGATAGCAGGCACATATAATCAAAGCAACAGTATCTGTAACGTCCAAAGTGTTGATCGACAGATTGACAACTCCGGTCAGCATATTGGCCAGGAGGAAAAAGAGAAGTTGATTTCTATAAATAACAGTGAATAAACAGCCACATAAACCTCGAATCCCAGCCGCGCAAATTGAACATCTTCCGTAAAATAATAATAAACTGTTTTCTTTCAATGGAAGCAGGGTATCCAGGAGAAAACCCATCACCATTCCGGAAAAAATGGTATCCATATTATAAACAACCATCCATAGTTGATAGGCTAAATTGGCCGAGGATCGACATATTGGTTCAATAAACCGATCAGCAACATAAGTCATTATTGCGAATGCCAGAATAATAAAACCCGTTCTCGTCAATTGATAAGTTATTGGCCGTCCAATCAAAAATGATTTTGAAAGTTGTCCAAGCACCATAGCAAAAAAACTGATGGAAACAAAACCCGTCAAAGATATTATTCCTTCAATATTTGCAGAAACAATATTTGTACGGTTGTTCTCGAAGCGCATAAAATTAGACAGCCCATTTACGGAACAGTATTGGCAAATGATGGATACTAAGAAAGCAAGACAATAAGCAAATTTGACATAAGCAAAAGTAAAATTGGAAAGTAATTGGACAAAAGACAAAGTAATGAAAAAATTCCAATGAACTCCATATTCAGATACGTGCTTTTGATAACCTATCATTGAAACAGTCGCACTCTTAACTAAACCGATCAGCATTATGATACCAAAAAGAAGCAACGAGCTCCGATCATACCTTCTGTCCGCTAGAGTAAAAGAATTGAAAAACACAAATGAGCCGACGCCTACACCCATGAGTCCAGTGCCATACCACTCAACTTTTGCCAATTCTCGTGGGAAAACATGAAAATCGACAGCGAGAATACAAATGGCAGTGAGTACATTTAATATAGATTTGGCAGCGAACCTCACCGACCGCATATCAATTTGAAATAAGGCATGATTCATTTCACTACAAGGATCATACTTTTTTGTTATCCGTATATATACCACAAGACATAGCAGAACAAAACTGGCTGACAAAACACTGAAAGTATAATAAGAATGCAAAACTGTTACGAATAAGAGCGAAGAGAAAACAAGCACAAAAAAGTCAATATTAAATTGATAAAATGTTCCCGTTGGATTTTTGATCAGACACAGTAGCCCTCTTATTACAGGGAAAAAGGCAAACAAATGTGTCATCAAAATTATTGAAACAGGAGACGTTCCCAAAAGGTTGGAAACGAATCTCTCCTTCTCTGTTGCTCGCTCTCCAGCAAAACTCATTTGCATCTGAAATTAATTGCCCAGCAATTCTTGGTTGGCAAACATAAGAAAATACAAGAATATATATTTTTTTGCAACAAGTAAATTAAAATTATTACCATACGGTTTAATATACTTGAAACAAAAAAAATACTTCAAATCATTCAAACAAAATAAAAAAATAAACATCAACAAATTTCTTAAAGAATCACATTATAAAATTTTCTTCTGATTGTGGTCATGTAACAGCTTAGTGGTCATGTAACGGAGAATAGCCCCCAACGATGGTAAACAAACCATAATGGGAGCTTTCATTTCGTAGCTATCGGAGAATTCTGAGTTTCCCATTAAAATTTGTGGGCTGCAATTATTCAGAGAACAATATCCAGCTAAGGTTTTGGGTTTTCTGACTGCGGCAACTGTAGAAATACAGGTATTAACTTATGAAAGAACGAACAGGGGACAATTAATCACTTCAATCATAGCTAAAAATCAAAATCAACAACAACAATGAAATAATTAACAGCAGTAAATCTGAGAAAAAACTAGGTTTACAGGAAGCGACGGTATTATGTTAGAACTTAGTCATACCTTTTACAGCATAATTCAAGGAACTTTTGTCTGTCGAGGCTTTTCCTGCTTATGCCTATCTTATGTGACTCAGCTAACAGTTGCTGCGAAAAAAAAAATAGTCAGGTGTTTCTGGGTTTTGACAGAAGACTCTAGATTTGCTTGCTCTCTGTTTCTGTGGATGATTGAGGGCTGTTTGTTTTATTATAGCTGCTGCTGTCTATAAACAACTGTTCAATATTTCTGGAAAGAGAGAAAGAAAGAAGTGAATTACGTCTATATAGACAGTATAACAGAACAAAGCGTAAGATACAAAAGCAATGTATAAAATCATATACAACGTGTAAAGCATAAGAAATGCAATGTACAACATAGTCGTATTTCTGGAAAATATTTCTGGGAAAATATTTCTGGGAAAATATTTCTGGAAAATTTTTTCTACAAACATGAAACTAAAAATGAAAAATAAATTCTAAACGAATTTATCAAAATTTTTGGAAAAAATGAAATGAAAATCTAGATATAGATAGAAAAGTACAATAGCGAGTAATAAAGTTAGCGAGTAGTTAATAAAGCGAGTAATAAAGTAATCAAGTTTCATAATCAGAAAAGCGGAATCGGAAAGGCGCGAATTTTGCAAAATTCTGAAATCAAAGAAAGTTTTAACAAAAGTTTCTGGAATTACAATTCCAGTTTGGGAATCATATTTCGAAGGTCTATTTAAAGCTGAGGGCGAAATATCGGATAAACTTCTAGACGAGCAAACCTTAGGAAACCACGATTAATGTTTTTCAAACTGGAAATATACCGGGTATTTGAATGATCCAATAACACTGGAAGAAATTACCGATGAAGCTTCAAAGTTAAAAGCTGGTAAGGCAGCGGGACCAGATGGAATAACCAACACTAGTATTAAATTAGGTTTTCATCCAATGCAAAGATACGTATTCCATTTATTTAACCTCTGCTTTGCGGAGCATAATGTACACCGAATTTGGAAGTTATCATATAATAAACCACTGTACAAAGGCAAGGGAAGCAAAGCAGAACGAAGTTCCTACAGAGGCATTAGCCTATTATGTTGCATGTACAAGTTGTTCACGGGTATCATTTACCAGCGTTTGCGATCATGGGTCGAGAAAAATCAAATTTTACCACCAAGCCAATATAGTTTTTGACGCAAACTGTCAACAATCGACGCAGTTTCGCACTTATAAAGAGCAATCAAGCATAACATCAGCTGCAGTGGCAAATACTATTCCTGCTTCATTGACTACGAAAAAGCTTTCGACTTCGTGAATAGGAACCTGCTGCTTACAAAACTGATCAAAATGGGGCTCCATGGGAACATTCTACACACAATACAATCAGTGCTAAAATGCAACTTTCAGCAGATCCTTGATGGAGAACTGTCAAACGTGATTGAACAGAAAACAGGAGTAGCACAAGGAGACAAACTCTCACCACTCTTGTTTAGTTTATTCATAGCTGATTTATATTTTGAGTTGAAATGCAAGGGTCTAGATGTTATATTTTACGCTGATGACTTAGTACTTGGGAGCCATAGCCAAGGCCAACTACAAAAAATTTTGAATAATCTGAACACGTATTGTAGCAGGAATTTTTTGAAAATTAATGTGAACAAGACAAAATGCATGAAATTTAGAAGAGGTGGCCGTTTAGCTGTCGATGACAAATTCTATATATCGAAAAAAGAAGTTGAATTTGCTAACACCTTCTGTTATCTAGGTGTAATTTTTTCGAGCACGTTATCTCCCAGTCACCATCTAAGCCATCTAATGAACAAAGCCTATCAATCAGTAGCTTCAATAAACCAGAAACTAAATCTGCAGAAAGTCAACTTACACTGAACACAAAAACTCTTTAATTCAATTGTTTTTCCTGCCTCAACTTACGGATTAGAGACGTACATCGATGAACTTTTTGAAATAGATATAAAACAACATTACCGGAAATCAGAAGCCGTTTTTTGGAAAAGTTGGTGCGGAGTAAGCAAGTACACCTCAACCACAACGCTTTTAAACAAATTGATGTTTCATGATATACACGGACTGAAGGACTGCCCGCCAAAACACAGGAGAATAATTGCAAAGTTCTATGCCAATGGACTGCACAATAATTTTTGTTGTATGGAAGGTTGTAATCAATGGGAGGAAAACTTATGTGTGTGTAGATTTTGCGAAAGAACTCTTTTATCAACAGACCATATTCTTTATTGTAGTCACTTTTTAAATTTGACACCTTTACAGAAGTTCTATAAACTCTTAAACAGTTAAATTTAATGCTCATTTCTGAATCTTTAAATAATTTGGACAATTTGTCAGTGTGATCTGATGTTTAATTCAATCTTCTTCTTCTTCTTCTTCAGAAAAGTACAACAGACGATGAGAGATGGCAAGGAGAAAGCGGACTGCAAGGAAGAGCACGGGAGGAACCTAGGAGGCACCTAGGAAGCAACTGGCAACCAAGGCTGCGAGGAAGACTGCACCCTCAACTGGTGGAGTCAAGACTGAGAGCTGTTATTCCGAAAGCTTCCATTCCAGAGGCTTGTGAGAGAGATTGCCCAGGACTTGAAAACTGAACTGAGGTTCCAGAGCACTACTATCATGTCCCTCCAGGAACCAAGTGAGAGCTACTTGGTCAGCTTGTTCGAGGACACCAACTTGTGCGCCATCCACGCCAAGCGAGTTATGATCATGCTCAAGGTCTTGGGAGCCACAGCCAATGCCAACTACAACAAAGTTTGAGTAATCTGAACTATTGTGGCAGGAATTATTTGAAAATTAATGTAAACAAGACAAAATGCATAAAATTCAGAAGAGGTGGCCGTTTAGCTGTTGATGAGAAATTCTATTTATCGAAAAGAGAGTATGAATTTACTAACACCTTCTGTTATCCAGGTGTAATTTTTTCAAGCACTTTATCTCCCAGTCATCATCTAAAGCCCCTAATGAACAAAGCCTATCAGTCAGTAGCTTCACTAAACCAAAAACTAAATCTGCATAAAGTCAACTTCATGTCAGCACAACAACTCCTCCATTCAATTGTTTTTCCAGCCTCAACTTACGGATTAGAGACCTACGTCGATGAACTTTTTGAAATTGAAATAAACACCGGAAAACAAGCCTTTTTTTTGGGAAAGGCGCGGAGTGAGCATGTACACCTCAACCAAAACGCTATTAAACAAGTTGATGTTTCATGATATTCACGGATTAAAAGACTGCCCGCCAAAACACAGGAGAATAATTGCCAAGTTCTATGCCAATTGATTGCACAATAATTGTATGGAAGGTTGATACCAATGGAAGGAAAACCTATGTGAGCAGATTTTGCGAAAGAACTCCTTTATCAGCAGACCTTTTTTTTGTAGTCACTTTTTAAACTTGACACCTTTAAGAAAGTTCTATAAACTCTTAAACCCTTAAACAATTAAATTTAATGCTTATTTCTGGATCTGTAAATAATTTGGACAATTTGTCAGTGTGATCTGATGCTTGATTCAATCTTCTTCTTCTTCTTCATCTTCTTCTAGATAGAAAAGTGGGATGTAGATAGAAAAGTGGGTTCTAGAGAAAGGGGATCTAGAGAAGTGGGAAAAGTGGGATCTAGATAGAAAAGTGGGATCTAGAGAGAAAAGTGGGATCTAGATAGAAAAGTGTGAAAAATGGGAAAACTCTAGACAGAAAAGAGTCTACAACCGGATAGACAGCGTTGCAATCCCCAGCTGTCGCAAATTTTCAGTCATAAATGCGAGAAGCTACAAAGCCAACAATATCAAAACGGATCACAGACTTCTATTAGTTGAGATGCACCGCAAATAGGACTGGGAAAGAGGCAAGGCAAAGGAAACCAAAAGAGCGACAGAAGATCAAGTGCTCATGGAGCTAAAGACAAAAAGAAAAAAACTCAATGAAAAGATGGGACAAGTCAAGTTGGACAAATTAGCGGGCCTGAAACAACAGTGTAACACATGCTATAAAGTTTCAGATTAAACATGATCTACGGGGCAGCCGAGGTGGCCCCCTTATCTTTCTGATGGTTCCTATTATTATTGGAGCAAGTTCGATACACCACGCACTACAAACAAGAGAACCTCAACTACATCAAAAAGCAGAGACACTATCAGCAAACGTCTACAGTGACACTGGTATTTGTCTACATCCACTTGCAAGAAACCCAAGGAAATCGCTACAGAACATCATCAAAGATTTCGATTACGACAAGAATTTATTGTGTGGCACGACGTTATAAACAACACTACAACAGATCATCCTTTTGACCCCCGAACTCCCCTGTCATCTGCTCAACTGCTGAAGAAAATTCGGGTTTTGAAACAAATAGTAGGTGTTGTGTATTGCGAGCGAGAGGGTGCACCCGGCATACAGTCAGAGCTGAAAACTCTGAACATACCTGTTGTCAACGTAGTCAAGGATCTCATATCTAACAATAAACGAAAAGACAGCTCACAGACCAACGAGTATAGCCATCTTCACCAACAGCATTCTTTAGAAATTCACAGTCTCGAAATTGTTATCAATAACGGTATCGACCTCAATAGACTCTTAAAGAAACGAAAGAAGCCGAACAAACAACAACGAAAAGCGAAACGACAGAAATTGGAAGAAACTCAAGACATTGAATAATTTATCGAAAGTTTTTGTGAAAAGACTGGATTTAAATGTCCAGGCTTTGATCAAAACTTTGTATCGACTCTTCATCTGTTGCTAGGAGAATGGATTTAATTGTCCAGACTCCTAGTATTATCTATCCTTCTGTTCCTTGAGTCTCGCTTTATTTATCCCGCCTTAACAATGACAAAAAATTGCAACACCTGTAAAAAAGTGATAAATCAAACATCGCCAAGATACATATGCGTCGCCTGTAATGTTCATATGCACTTCGAGCCAAGTTGTACTGGACTTACGCAAGTTGCAGTTAATGGTCTCAAAGAAGCGGGTCAACTGGCAATGCTTCTCTGTGTAAAATGTCTGAGTATTAATGAAAGAGACAACTTCATAAAATGTCGAACGATTGACAAGATGAATGAAAAGGTTGAAAAAGAAACGCAGGAGATCAACAAAAAATTGCAGACATTGGAAGAGAGAATAACAGCAGTCGTTGATACAAGAGTGGATAATGCCATTAAAACTACATGCGAAAAAGTAGATAAGAGCTATGCAGAGGCTGTTGCCGTTCAGCCAAGAAATATAGGTGCTACTTCCAAAGCACACTCCAGAGAGCCGCCTGACTTGAATCACAATATCAGAAAAAGCATTCGAATACAAGGGGTTCCAGCAGACCCCGACAAATCCAAAGCCGAGAATTTTGTCCCCCCTACGAATGCAGTGAACGATGTGTTAAACCGTATAGGAGTAACAACCCAAATAACGGAGCTAAAAGGACTTGGTAAATTCAGCAACACCAGGAAAAAACCACGGACACTACTTCTGACGCTTCCGACTGAACATGATGCCAAATTAGTTTTAGCGAAAACCCACGAAAAAAGAACAACTCTAACTGAGAAAGGTGTGTTCATTTTACCAGCCTTGTCAAAAAAAGACGGAATTAAAGAAAATTTGTGTCTTAAAAAAACGAAGAGAACTACTTGAGGAAAATGTTCCCCGCCATAAACTGAAAATTCGAAACCTCGAGTTGTTCAATGATGGTAAGAAAGTAGATTTAGGAGATAACCATGAAGGATGGTGACTAGGTTTCATCAATATTCTTCAA
Organism: Convolutriloba macropyga; assembly: GCF_964194025.1. NCBI lineage: Eukaryota > Metazoa > Xenacoelomorpha > Acoela > Convolutidae > Convolutriloba > Convolutriloba macropyga. The sequence continues at coordinate 25,693,013 of NC_134470.1, forward strand.
ATCAAAACAAAAAGCCTAGCAAGCCTGGAAAGAAGATCCAAATTTGCTAATGCAATAATTCTTAAAGACTATAACATTATTTGTGCTTGCGAAACATGGTTAAACGACAACATTTCATCATCTGAACTACTCTTAGACAACTACACCATATATAGATCAGACAGAAAACAAGATGCGGAAAACAACACTCACGGAGGTGCAATGATTGCCATCAAAAACAGCCTAGCATCTGAAAAACTTAGTACTGACCAACCCGACTATTCACTCACCTGCAGACTAAAAATTAACATACTCAGCATTTTTATTTCTGTGTTCTACAAACCCCCGAAAGGAAGTGGGTACAGATACACACAAGAGGACTTCGGAACACTTCTCTCAGCCCTACCAAAAAACAGCACAGCAACAATCTGTGGAGATCTTAACTTTCCGAACACAAACTGGCATAACTTCTCAAGTGAGGACACTGACGAACAGGAAGTGCTAGAACTCTTTGAAAACAACTTTTTTCTTCAAAGTGTTGGTTTTAACACCCGCGAAAACAACATACTGGACGTTGCCTTCTATCGAAATTGTTACATGCACTCCGCTCTTGACGAAAAATTCACAAAAACATTTAACTGCTCAGATCACAAGGCAATCAGTTTTCTAGTTGAGTGCCCTCATACGGAAATGAAACCCACTATCAGAAATTTTCGAAGTTTTGGAAGAGCCGATTACTCGGAAGTAAACAAAATGATCAAAATTGCTGACTTCAAACCAGTGTGTTACACAAGCATAAACAACATGTGCGAAGAGATGTTCGACTTTTTCGACAAGGTAGCACAAACAACGATTCCCAAAAGGACCAGGCATAGGCAATCTCTACCACCTTGGATTACACCAAGTACGTCCAATTTGATGAAAAAGTTGAATACTCAGCGTAAACTTGTAGCGAACAAACCAATGTCATATCGGAAAAACATCGTAAGAAAACTTCAAAACGTTGTGACAGAGGCCGCAGAAATAGATCGGTGTAATTATCAAGAGAAAATAATGAGCACAAGAGACACCAGTGTGATCTTCAAACATCTCAAAAGTCTTAATAAGTCACCAAACCTCCCAAAAGTTCTAATCAATGGTGGAAGATCAGCATCCAACATTGAAGACAAAGTTAACTTACTAAATGACTTCTTTCATTCTGTCTACACTCCTAAACATTCCTTTAGCATAGAAGACATCAATTCTATGAACCCAACTTTAACAAACTTCTGTATATCAAAACAAAAAATTAATCAAATACAATCGGAGCTCGACATCACTAAGACTAGAGGCCCTAACGGGTACCCCCCTATCTTCTACCAAAAAACAGCGATACCAATGACTGATGTCTTATACCTAGTCTTTAAGAACATGAAGCGCTTGAGAAAAATTCCCGACCAATCGAAAATCGATCGACAGTAAAATTTTCGAACACTTTGGAAAACACTTGAGCAAGCACCAGCATGGTTTTGTTCGAGTTAGATCTGTAACTACAAATATGCTTTCCTTCCTGCAAAAGATTTACGAGGCAATGGACAAGAACACAAGTGACAACATAGTTACCTTCTACTCTGACTTCTCCAAAGCTTTCGACAAAGTAGCGCATAAAGAATTACTCTTCAAAGTAGGTCAAATTGGTGTGGGCGGATGCTTCCTCACAGTTTTGGTTGACTATCTCCAAAGTAGAAAACAATTCGTCAGAGCTGATAATACAAGCTCCCGGATTCTTGAAATCACAAGTCGCGTCCCCCAAGGATCTCTTTTTGGACCCTTTCTGTTCTGTATACTCATCAATGACCTCCCAGATGTCCTAAGATTTAGCGATCCATACCTGTTTGCCGATGACCTGAAGGTTCTCTCAATAGGATACAGTGACACCGAATTCCAGGAGGACATAAATGCAGTACAAAACTGGGTAGCGACAAACAAAATGGAACTTGCAGTCGACAAGTGTGCAATACTAAACATAAGACGGCCAGAAAAGGATTTTGAACTCTTAAATCAAAATTTGAACTCTCTGCAAGCAGTCAAGGACCTTGGTATCAACGTCAGTAAGAAACTGACCTGGTCGGCTCATATAAATGCCAGATTCAATAAAGCAAACAGAGTCCTTTACCTGATAAGGAGGTACGTCGCCTATGCCGTAAAACCCTTCATAAAACTGGGATTATACAAATCGCTGGTTCTGCCAGTCTTGTTATACGGAATCAACTGTACCACGTCATCAAAATCTGATTTGGTCAATCTTGAAAAACTCCAGCGAAAAGCAGTGAGGTGGATAACAGGACGAAACGAGCCCTACGAGAATCAACTAAGGCTTTTAAACATCTTGCCATTACCAATGTACATTCAGATGAACGATCTCCTCACTCTCTCAAAGCTTACTCAAGAAGGAAGAGACGATAATGAAATACCTGAAAAAAACAAAGTTCGAGGAAGATCCACACAATTATACACGCTCAGAAAAGTAAGGCTCGAAAAGGCGCGAAATGAATTCGTTTACAAAAATTGCAGACCAGCAAACCGGATTGACAATGAAATAAGTTTTATGGAACCGCGATGACTGAAAAACCGAATACTAATCTTGATGTGGAAGTTTGTTAATAAATCGTTCAGCACTCAATATATCTGCACGTGGCAACTGTGTTACAATTGTCACCGATGCAGAAATTTACGGAAAATTCTCTAAAAGCAAGACTCAAGGGTCAGAAAGACCCCTCGACAAGCAGTCGTAAATTCCCAACAACAACAACAACAACAACAACAACAGCTATCAAACAACAAAAATAATTCCTCACAACAAAGGAAATGATAACAGAAGCAGGTGAAATTACAAGCAAAGAACAACGCAAAAGCAGCCTTAGCCCTAAAGAAGATCATCAAAGGGAACGAAAGAACAAAGAGACCTAAAATAGATTAGTAAATCTATAACAAAACACTTTGTAAAATCACTAAAACACTTAGAGAACCAATTCACCGATCCGGAAGCAGAAGAGTTAACAAAGGAGTCGACAAGTTTTTCTCTCTCTAATTGAAGATTTCATCTGTTACAGTCTTGAATAAGAACAGGAAACTGTACAAATTGCCACAAAAATCCCAGAGAAATGCAATCTCTATGTCCACCAATCCACGACCAAATATATCATCTATCACAAGGATACAGAACTATGAAAAACAAAAAAGGCTGAGAACAGCACTAGATGAATGTGCAGAATACCAAAGAAGAAAAAGATTCGAAACAATAGCCCTGCTCAAATACAACTTTGGAAAAATCGACACATGGTGTTAAAGACAAGATAGCTATCTATAATGTATATGTGAGATCGATTTTACTATTTAATAGCTCAACTGGGGTTGCAAACAGGTCTACTAACGCTAAAATTGATTCATTTCTCAGAAAACAACTCAAAACATGCCTAGATATACGATATTTCAAGATAATAAAGAACTGTAAACTGCATAATTTAACCAAACAAACAGCAATTTTAGAGACAAATGCAAGAAGTCGAAAAGACCATTTAGGACACATTGAGACGACAGACGCCAACATGAGATTTACTCGAGTATAATGTAACGTCACCACCCGTGAAGGAACCATCAAATCCCCCGAACATCATAAAGGCGTACAACAAGGATATCGGAACAAAAGAATTAAGGAAATGGTATACGAAGGCGTTGGCAAGACGATTGTGACAATCAGATGTTGCTTCCAACTGAACTGAACCAATATCCAGAAAGAATATCTCGTGTGGATTTAGATTGAAATCTGAATCCACACGATAGCAACAAAATGGACATATGACGAATTTTCCAAGGTTATTCATGAATGGGCAACCATTCGACTTGAAAGAAAATGAAAAAATGGCTCAAAAGAGAACTGTACATATTGCAAAAGCAGTTGAAAGCTAGATACAGACAGAGAATTGAAGCAGATTCTAGTTATATCGAAATGAAAAGAGCCTTTATGAAATTTTGTAGCAAACAAAATGATGCTAGAAATAGATCGGTAAAGTTTCCTATTCTGAAAAGCGGAGTCGGAAAGGAGATATTGTTGGAAACTTCTGAAATCAGAGAAATTTTTCAAATCAAAGAACCAGCAATTTCTCAAATCAAAAAAAGTATCCGGAATTACAATTTCATTCTGGGAATCATACATCCAAGGTCTTTAAAGCAGAGAACAAAATATCGGATAAACTTTTATTCGAGCAGATCTTAGGAAATGACGACGATTATGATTTGCAATTTGGAAATGTACTGAACACTTGAATGCTATAATAGCACAAAGAAATTACTGATAAAGCTAGCTTTGAAGTAAAAATCTCGAAGCAGAGGGACTATGTGGAATAACGAACACTTATATTAAATTAGTTTTTGATCAAGTGCAAAGATACGTATTCCATTTATTAAATTTCTGCTTTGTTGAGCAAAACGTACCCCGAATTTGAAAATATCTTATTTTAAACCGCTTTATAAAAGCAAAGAGAGCAAAACAGAACCAAGTTCCAACAGAGGCATTAGCTTGTTTCTTTGCATGTACAATATCTTCACGGGTATGATTTACCATCGCTTGCGATCATGGGTCGAGTGGAATCTAATTTTACAACCAAGCCATTATTGATTGAGACGTAAACTTTCAACAACTGACGCAGTTTCGCACTTGAAAAAAGCATTCAAGCATAACACCAGCTAGATTAGCAAATACTATGCTTGCTTCCTTGACTACGAAGAAGCATTCGACTTCGTAAACAGGAACCTGCTGCTTACACAGCTGATAAAACTAGGGCTCGACGGGAACATGCTACACACAATGCAATAAGTGCAAAATGCAAGTTTAAGCAGATCCTTGACGGAGACCTTCTGTCAAACTAAACTGAACAGAAAACAGGAGTAGCCCCAGCAGACAAACTCACCACCTTCTTTCAGTTTATAACTGATCTAAATTTGGAGTTGAAATGCAAGTGGCTAGATGTTATAATTTAGGCTGATGTCTTAGTACTTGAGAGCCATAGCCAATGCCAACTACAACAAAGTTTGAATAATCTCAACACCTACTGTAGAAGGAACTATTTGAAAATCAATGTAAAAGATGAGAAGACATAAAATTCAGTAGAGATGGTCGTTTAGCTGTCGATGAAAAGTTATAAACCGATTAGAGAAGTTGAATTAACTAACACCTTCTGTTATATAGTTGTAACATTTTCAAGAAGGTTATCCCCCCGTCATCATTTGAAGCAACTAATAAATAAAACCTATCAGTCAGTAGCTTCAATCAACCAAAAATTAAATCTGCAAAAAAGCTGACTTCAACTCTGCCCAAAAACATTTCAATTCATTTGTTTTGCCAACCTCAACCTCGGGACTAGACATGTAAGTCGAGGAGCTTTTCGAAATTGAAGTGGAACAGCATTATCAAAAAAATGAAGCCGTTTTATGGAAAAATTCGTGCGGAGTGAGCATGTACACCTCAACCAAAACGCTTTTAAATAAATTGATGTTTCAAAATATACACGGATTTAGAGACACCGCCAAAACACAGGAGAATAATTGCCAAGTTATATGTCGATGGACTGCAAAAAACTTTTGCTTTTTAAAAGGTTGTTACCAATGGGAGTAAAACGTATATGTAAGCAGATTTTGCGAATGAACTCTACTCTCAACCGATCATATTCTTTATTGTATTCATTTTATAAATTGGACACCTTTAAAAAATCTATAAGCTCTCATATAAATTGTTTGTTTGATTTTGATTACTATAAAAATAATTTCAACAGACTGTCAGTGTGATCTGATGGTTATTTCAATTTTCTTTAACTTCTATTTTAATTCCTCTACTTCATAGACTATTTATTTGAAATAGAGATGAAGTAGTATTAATTGAAACTATAAGGAATTTTCTGGAAAGTGGTGCTGAGTGAGTAAATACACATCAACAAAAATTTTTTATTAAAACTAATGTTCTTCGACCAACATGGGCAGAATTACTATGCCCCAAAACACAGACGTCTGGTCGAGTTGTACTGTGAAAAATGTGCAACTATTTTTTGCTGAATGGAAGACTGTCATAAACGCGAGAAAAGCTTGTGTCTCTGCAGATCTTGTGATAAAAAACTATTTCATAAGAACATCGTATGTCTTGCTGCGAGAGAAAAAGAGAGAGAGAGAGAAGTCCATTTACGTCCTTTTATAAGGTATTAAAAACATATCTTGAAACAAATTTAATCAACAAAACATTATTGAACCCCTTTGTACGGATATTTATATTATGCGTCAATCGATAAGAGAAAGATTTATAGAGTTATGGTAGAGACGTAGTACCTCCTTTCGTTCATTTGGAGTTTGAATGAACTTTCAGGTGATTTGGTGAAATTTCCCGAAGATTGCATTGCTGCAGAGCTCACAGACGCATCTACGTGGCTCATCTTGACTGTAGCAGCCTCCGGTACTGCTCATCAGCTGGTGTATCCCGTTGGCATAAAATTGGGCAGATGGATGTCTATTGCAGTCTGTTTTGCGCTCTGAAAACCCAGAAAGTTGTCTTCATGCAAGTGTTTTTGAGGAATTGTCTTTGGCTCTTGGAGATGTTGGTTCAGCGCTTCCACTATTATCCAATGACACAAAATGTGGTTTTTAACAGATTCGTGGGTCTCGGATGAAGCAAAAACGGAGACGCTGTTGGTCGCCAGAGGCTTGATAACTGCTTCCAGCAGCCTGCAAGCGCTCTGAAAACACATATTTAGGGAAATCCACCTTAGACCTCAAAAAGTTTGCAGCCCTTGTGCTTTTTAATTTGAAGTGGTTCAGATGAGAAATGGTTAACACTTTCGGCAATAACAGTGTTCTAGGGCTGGGAAACTCACTGACAAGTTCTGTTGGTTCTCCAATGACTTCCTCCTCGGCACTCAGGCGTTCACCTGTTCGGAATTTCGTGAATTTTGTCTTGTCTTTGAATAAATTAGAGGGCTTTTGCGGCACATTAAGCGGATAAATCGTACATGGTATTGCGAATATCTTCTAGACCGCTTGATCGTATAACCATATCGTCGTCATAGGGAATAACTTTGCAACCAGTGCTTGGATCGTTTTGGCAACGTCTGCAATATAAACACTGAGACGCGGAGGTGATAACTTGTCTCTTTGCTAAAAATACGTGTCAGGGTTGATTTCTCCGGATAAGTAAGCAATTTGCACAAAATTCATTTGTGTTTTAGACAGGATGGTGGTGATGCAATCCAGTGGACGTTTAGGTAAGAAATGAACGCGAATCTTGTGCAACAGTCTATAACTGTCAATGCTGTCAAAGGCTTTCTTGGAATAAAAAAATACGCAGTAACATCGTGATACGGATTCGACTGAAGCTAAAATGAATGATTCAGGTTCGTTGGCATCATCGATTGTGCACCGTCCTCTACGGAATCCATATTGACAGTCTGGTAGAAATTTTTTATCTGCTTCGCACCATTTAGGTTGGTTGAAAAGCAGTGAATTTAAAGTTTTTAAGAGTTTTGGTATCAAAGCAAAACGTCCCTAACTGTCGGGTAATATTGTGGATGCCTTGCATTTGCATACTGGCATCAGCAGAATGATTTTCTCAGAATCCGGAATCTTGGCGTGTGCTAACATGAAGTTGAATAATTGACATAAGGGTTCAATTAAGTTATATGCATTATGTTTCATGATATCGTTAGTGATACCACCTCTATCAAGGGCAACTTTGAAGGGACGCTTGGCTAATGGTCTGATATTTCGACTTCGTTGAAAAGATTGGTAATCATCATAAAAATTGGTGACGAAATATTGTATCTCACTGACTGATTTTTCTAGGATGAACTTAAAGAATTCCAAATTGCGTAGGAGAAGAAAATTGTGGTGAAAGTTTTTTCGATCTAAAGATTTCGTATAAATAGCTTGACGTACTATACGGCTCTTGTTGTCTTTGTTATATTCTAAAATGCGTCGCCAACAGGAGCGTTTAAAAAATTATTTGGCGGATGCAACCAATGTGTTTTCTGGGCGTCTCATTAGAATAAATAGGCACAATTTTTGGTAGAGTATTTGTTGAACAAAAGTTTAAATTTTGGTTCATTCGGTGAAAGAGCCGAAGCCGTACTGCTTTGGTATTCAAATTACCTATATAATCTATGCCGTTTCTGTCAAAGAACAAACATGGTTCTTCGTTTAACTGTTCCGATACTGTGATTGGGCCGCAATTACGGATAGATTGATGCCATTGGCTATTTTTGGCGAGGTGCAGGGGAACCTTGAACAAAACCTGGTAGTTTTCTTTCATTCTCTAATTTCAAAACTTGATTTTTTGTTTATTTGTTTAACAACAAAAACAAGGTCTCTGGTACTGCTACTGTTTTTGGGAACAGTGTGTTGATACTAGGGTGTCATTTTCAGGCAGAGATTGAATGCAAGCAACAGATTAGTCAAAATTTTGCCCATTTTGTTCTTGTTATCCAGACGACAATTGAAATCGCGCAAAAGCATTTAACCGCTGTTGAGTTAGAAGGTAGTTTTTGGATAGAACACGCAATTTTTGTCGTTTATTACCTCTATAACCTTATGTTGTCGAAAAAATGCCACAATAATATGAAAATTGATATAACTGAATCTCGAGGGTTTCCAATGATGAAAAAATGGAGTTGCGTGGTGCAGTCTAGATTAAAGTTAGTTATAATTGCAATGCCACCAGACAGTCCGCCCCGCTCAGATAGTTTTGTAGCAGGTGAATAGAAACTGTTGATTCCGTTTACATGAATAGTCGCAAGTATTTAGTTTCAGTAAACATCAATGTGTCTTGGTTTTTTTTGCAATTGTTAGTCCCCATAGGATAGTTTTCATTGCTCCAAGCACCTTCCAGAATATAATTTTAACTGTTTTTTCCGGAGAGTGCGTGTGTTTTGCTGGTCACACTTCTGTGTTAAGTTGGATATCAGCCGTTCAGGTTCACACTTCTTGACTTCTACTTGGTGAAGTTTTTAACCATTTCGGGGGCTAAAATTACGCATTTCCGGGAGTTGTTGTCTTACTAGATATTCATCTTTACGTTGTTCTCTTTTCATATTGGGGTTGATGTAATTATCTCTGTACCGAGGTAATAGCCGGAAGTTTTTAGAACTTCCCATTTTTCATCTGCATCTCTTAATTTGACAATTAGAATTTCGCTTTGAGCCTCGATGGTTGCTTTCCTGAGAACTTTCGCTGCCACATTTTGCGCTTGAGTGTTGGTGCGTACGTAGATGAAAATTCGCAACACTAACAGCTCCTGCGTTGGCGAATCAACTAAATTTGGTGGATTTGATGCAATCAGATTCGCCTCAAGAGCCGACTGTCATTTTTCTTCGTCATATTGTTTCAAGTGAAGCTGCTGCAGATCATTTAGCAACTACCTCAGCATAACTAGGTCTTTTGTAGTGTTTTGCGGAATTTTTTAGGGTGTCTATTTCTTTTTCCAGTATCCAGATCTCATTGTAGGCACACAAACTGCACGTCAAAGTACTTTCTTTGGCTTCTAGTCTCTCCAGGTGCTCGGCCGAGTAGTCTCGGACGTCTGCGCAAACTCCGCATTTTTTTTACATAGCACACCTCTACCTTCTTCGGAAGATTTTTTCCTGGTACTTGTGGCTATTCGGGGGTACTTATGTCTTGCTGCGCATTATTGTTTAACATTTCATCGCTTCTAAAAATCTTCCACACTCATCAGCTGAATGAAAGTTACTTTTTTAATGATTGTCCATCTATATGAAAATCTAATATTAAAGTTTGTCGATTATTTTAGCCTTCTTCGTCTCAGAGGAAACGTAAAAATTTTAAGGCTGCCATAAGTGGCAGGAAAGATTGAAATTCTGCAGATTCCATGAAAAGGCTGATTTTAGAACTCTCCCATTATAGCCCCCATCTTGGTGGTCAGATAAGTAAATTCTTAATCAACAACCACGGTAAACATACAATAATGTAATTTTGGTGTCTAAATTTGGGACTGCAATTGGAAGAAAATAGAATTTGAAACTCACTGTAGACAATTGGACGACGTACTAATTATTTACAAAGAAAAATTCTTCTCAATATTTTGCTCTGAGTTCCAAAAAAACAACTAAGATGTCACGGCCTCAACTGTTGATTTGAAACACTGAACGAATCAACAAACTTTCTTCATTAATAATATACAAGATGAGTCATTGTCTGTTGCTGAAATCGTGTTTTAATACGTTGCTTCAACTTTAAGTTTTAGTTTATTTCCTCTGAAAAAAAATTAATTTTCCTCTGCTCATTTTTATTTTAATTTTCAGTAATTATAAATTCTATGAATTCTCGTCAAATCAGCGAAGCACAGGTTAGCCTAATTAAATCCAAATAATTGACGAAAAGTTTCCTGTAAAATTTGAAAAAAAAATTACAGTAAAATATTGTCACCTGATTAAACTCCGCTGAATCAAGCTTAAATCTGTAACAAAACGGAGTTAAATTCAGAAACAAAATAATTATTGATTTTACACCGCACAATCAAACCATTGAAGTCAAAACACAAATCAAGCATTTGCCAAGCGAATTCAACATCAAAAGTTATTGCCTTGCTGGTAACGACATAGTGCAGTCAGCACACAGAGAAGCATAAAGAAAAACAAAGCCTCTCCATCAAACTTTTCTGTGATCGGCCGAATTCAGAAATAAGATTAGTAAAAAACTGCAATTGACACTCCACTCGACAAAAAACCCAAAAAAATGAGTCTGCCAAAAGAGCCGAAATATGAAGAGCCAACTGATGACCATTCCGAACAATCTGGCTGCGACAGCTATACATTAAACAGTCAACTAAATTCTCTTTGGCAGGTAAAATGCTAAAAATTGATCCAAAAAGGCTTTTTATGTGCTTCAAGACGCTGGAAAATGTGTGATCAGAAATATGTCTCACTCATAAATATAAGTTTAGGAACCGAGGGATAGCAAATCTTGACAAAACGAATCCACGTGAGGAAATCTTTGATTTTAGAATTCGACGCCTCTGTGAAATGCTAAAAAACTCTTTTTTTTTTGCACCAAGAAGAAAGCTAAATTTTCTGAAAGCTAAATTTCGTTTTCAAGAAAGCAGAAAAAGGGAGAAACCTGTGAACAATCCTATGCGATTCCAAAAGAATTGGCAAAAACATGTAATTTTGAACCCCACTGTGAAAATGAATTAACCAGAGATGTTTTCACCATGAAGTTGTCCAATGTTGACATACAAAACTAACTGTTGCGAGATACAGTAACACCCGAGCGAGTTTTGAGTATTGCAATATACATGGAAATGGATCAGATAAACAAACAACAATTTGCAGCCAAGGCTAAAAGTCTGCAGCACGGAAATGTGATACTACAGCATCACCGTTTTCTGCATTTTCTCGGACTGATCTCAAGACTAAATCAGCAAAGAGAAAACATGGAAAAATGCGGAGGCAAATAACTTCAACAACGGCCGAGGTATCAACAAATGCGGCAAAAGTGGGAACCCTGCAAACAAGCAGACTTGCCCTGCAATTGGCAAGGAATACAATCTTGGCTAATTTCAAACGTTTTTTTGAAATTAGATTAGATGTCAACTGTAGACAAGTAATTACTGTTCAAAATGGGAATGAAATAGAACGAACAGTAAATACATCAAAATTAAAAAAAAAATGTGCGTTCATTTATAATCATCCTAGGATAATTATTTTCTGATTAAATTACAAAGGTGATTACTCCTATGCATTTGAAATAGTTGTTACAATTGGTTGCTTGACGACACTTGTAAAATATAATGATTGCCACCAACAAAATAGCTATATTTGTAGTAGCCGATTGCCATCATGCAATCCTCGAGGGAGCCCCTTTCAATAAACTAGGAATATGAATCAATCCAAAACATATAGCACAAATTAAAGTTAATAGCGTTAACAATCAATGTCTAATTAAGAAATAATTAGCAAAAGAGTTTTTAGGATTAAAAAATTTTATCGAAAAATTAAAAAACCTGTTTGTCAAATCATTATTCCACAAACGATATAGGACACATCAATAAAAAGGACAAAAAGTACCTATTCGTCTCTCAATCAAAAGTCAAATTTGAACTAAAAAACTGTTAGCAGAAAGACGTATAGTAAAACGCTCTGATTGTTCGGATCAAAACTTTGAGTATCCAACCGTCAATACTGTTTAGAGGATCAATCGATGATAATACCTCTTGATTCGAAAAATATGAGAATGCCTCTTGATTCGAAAAAATACGGCTTTCTTTACAACGATAGATTCGCAGTACGCAAGCATCCGGCTAAAACTTCACTCCAATACTACATGCCATTGTGACTTTAAAATTTCACACGCAGATGTGACAGGCATATTCCTCTTTAAAACAGGACTCTAAGATTAACAGATATGACTGCTGTGTTTCACAAAGCTATTGATGGTATCCTAATGCGAATAATTAATACCTTCTGCTTTCTGGTTGATACCCTAAAAAACAAAGGAACCTACGATGACCCTGTCACATTAGTGACGAAGTGTTCTATAGGATTGGGTGAGGAAAATCTTGAATCAGCCCGGGAAACAAACCATTTTGCCGAGCAAAAACAAAATGGTTGGGTCACAAAAAAAAACATCGAGAGACATGACACTGCTCCATTATGAAATCGGAGCGAAGAAATACTAACTTTTCCAGGAAAATTGAAAAAGATATGATCATTCTGAGGATCGGTCAATCATCTTAGAAAAGTCAAACCAAAATTATTTTAAGTGTGTCACCCACATAAATTTCTATTAAAAAACGTATAGTATGAACGGACTGAAAAACCAATAAGAACGCTCCAACAAAAAACAGGTAGGATCTTAAACGCGACTGAATATCAGCCTCTAAATCCTGAGTGAAAAGCGCATCATGTGTGATGCGTCATATCAAAAATTAGTAGCCGATTTGGAGTAGCTATCTTGGGATGGCTGACACACTGTCGCTTTGGCTTGCAATTTTTTTTTATAAGATTGAGGAGCCTTAAAGTGTCAGTTAGTTAGACCTGCTAGGTGTTGTCAGGTCTTTTATACGTTAGAAATATAAAAAAACAGACAACGCTTTCCAGTAATCAGGGCTCATGGAGACTTTTTGTCAACACCATAAGCAGATGGACGTATAGAAAAAACGCTCAAGTTGTTCGAGTCATAAATTTTTTATCTTTAACAGACAACGCTGCCTAGTCATCGCGTATTTTTGTCAATAATACCAGCAGACGAACATAAAGCAAAATTTTTCAAGTTGTTCGGATCAAATTTTTTCGTCTTCAACTGTCATCACTGTTGAAAAAAATTATTCGATGAAAACATCTCTTGATTAAAAAATGCTCAATAAATTAATCCGCAAAAAACATATATCACTTTCTAAACATTAAGTCATCACTGCAATCAATCTCTCAAACATCAAGCTTTAGCGCTCTAATTGCAACGACAGATTTGATATGCAGTACGCATAGATCCAATAAACTTGCATCCAGATACGGACCGCCATTGTAACTTCATTAATGTAAGCGAAGATATGACAGGCACTTACCGCTCTAAAATGGAATCCTTCAGATTAACCAACATACCTGTTTGTTTCAGTAAACTTTCGATTGTACGTTATTTGGACGGGACGATACCTTATGTCTTCTCGACAAGATTTTCATAGTTAGCGAAAGAATCTACGACGACCATATGACATTAGTTAAAAAGTGCGCTAAAAGATCAAATGATAAAAATTGTCGAATCAATCTGACCAAATGACAATTTGCTGAACTAAAAAACCAAATGGTTTGGTTACAAAATAACGTCAACAGGTATGACACCAGTTCGTGTTAAAGTAGAAACATTTGAAGCACTATAATTAGCTTGAAAATTCAAGAAGTTATGATCATTCCCGTGATAACTTCATTATATTGGAAATTTTCTTTCCAAGCCTATTGCCAAGTGTGCCACAACTTAGACCTTCATCATGAAAAAGGTAAGGTATCAACGGATTGAAAGCCAAGAAGAACACTCCACGAAATAACAGCTAGAATCTTAAAGGTCCCGAAAAATCAGCCGTTAATCCTGAGTCTGAAACGCGCATCAAGTGTGACGCGTCATGTCAAAAAAAAGCGCCAAGTTAGAGCAGTTATCTCAGGAAGACTTAAACACGGTTGCTTTGGCGTCGCGATTTCTTTATAAGGTTGAAGAGCCATAAAGTGTCAATGAATTAGAACTACTAGGTGTTGTCGGGTCTAGAAAATTAGAAAAATAAATCAACAATCGCTAATTTCTAGACAACAGGGATTATGGAGCATTTTTGTCAACACTATAAGCAGATGGACGTATAAAAAAGTTTCAAATTGTTGGGGTCATAAATTTTTATCTTCAATCGTCATCAGTCTAAAAAATATTCATCGATAGGTAGATCTTGATTCAAAGATGCTCAATAAATCAACCCAGAAAAACGTATATCAATTACTAAGCCTCAACTATTTACTGAAAGCAATCTCTGAAACATCTGGCTTTGACGCTCTGAGGATCCGTCTGATTTTGCAGCGACAAAATTGCAGTACGTATAGAACCAAAAACACTTGCATTCAGAGACGGCCAGTCCTAGTAAATTCATTATTGTAAGCGAAGATATGACAAGCACTTACCGTTTTAAACGGAATCGTTCAGATTAACCGACATGCTTGACTTGATTCAAAAAAACCTTTATTGTATGTTATTTGGACGGGATGATAAGTTTTGTTTTCTGGACAATATCCTGATAGTTAGCAAAAGAAACAACGACGATCACATGAATTTAGTTTAAGAGTGCCCTAAGAGTTCAGATGAGGAAAATGTTTGAATAAAGCTGGCGAAATGTCATTTTGCTGAACATAAAGAGGATATGGCGTGGTCACAGAATAACATAAGCAGGTATGACACCACTTTATGATAAAGTAGAAACATTTCAACTATTATAAATGCAGGGAAATTTCAAGAAGTTACAATCATTCTCGTGACCGCTTCATCATATTGGAAAATTTATACCAAACTTAATGCAAGTGTACCCCCACTTACACTTCTATTTAGAGAAACGTAACAAAAAATGAACAGAAAACAAGAAGATGATTGCAAACGACATAGAAATTTTGCATTTCAATCCGGAACTATAAATGCTCATCGAATGCGACGCCTCGCGCCAAGGATTACAAGCAACGTTAGAGCAATTAACTAAAGAAAGTAGGCGAACAGTGATAAACGGGTATCGATTTCTGAATAAAGCCAAAGACTGAAATAGTGTAAGCAAATTACAGTTTTTAGGTATTGCTTTGTCAATTAAGTACTATTCATATAGGCAAATTTAGCCAGTCATCACGGATGATAGAGCTCTACACGGATGATAGAGTCAGTAATGCAAAAACACTGATAAAAAATCTTACAGTAGTAGGTTAACACGTTGGATCGATATACTACTACCATTTGATTTTACAATAGACCACCTTCCTGGCTCAAAGATGGGATTCGATTACTACATATGCAGACAACCACAAAAAAAGCTATCAACAATTCAACTTTTTGCAAGGAGATTTTTGAATCTAATTTAGATGCGATAAAATGTGACGTGGAGTACTTTTGCATAACAAGAAAAATTACACTGATTTCGCACCTCAAAATCATCAACAAAATGAAGCAAATCTAAATAATCCAAACGACAACAAAATTAGTGCAAAAATTGCAGCACGCGAAAACAGGCGGTTTTTAATCCCAATCGAATTGACTTTATTCAATTCTTGACAAAACAGTCAGCAATTACAAAATAACAAATCGCTTTTTGACAAATTCTCCCTCCGAAACCATTGGAGTACAACTTCACCGAAAAGAATCGAATTTGCAGACGGATTTTTATCGGTTCTCACAATGTCCAATTGTGACGACGAAACACTAAATGCAATTAATTTGAATAAGCCCACCAAAACCCTATTCTCAGATGAAGCTGGCCAATTGACACGCCAATTAAACCAAACTCAAGAGGCGGATAACAGCATCGCCAACGCAACACCACCAATTCCTGCGCTACACCCCAATGCGCTCAATATATTTTTAAAGACCATGCTAGCAATTTTAACATCCAAAGATGCTGTTCAGAAGGAAGTGCGTGATTGCAATATCACTCAGAGGGAAGAACACTGTAAGCAGATCACCCCATATATACCAAATGTTCAGAGGGATATGCACGTCAAATGGCAATGCTTTTGCGTGGATGATCGAATCGCGTTCCCAAATTACACTTGATGTACATCAATTTTTAAAAATGTATATTTGTCACTCGGTGTACCACGCTCAATAAAAAGAGAGCAAGCAAAATTTCAAATCGTCCAGCAAATAGAGACATTTTCTTTGAAAATATTGTTTTTCTTAAATTGAGGCGACAATACACGATCACAGAGCAGTTGGACTTGTATAATGACTAATGCAAACTGTTAAATTCTGCTTATCTTGTTCCAAAGAGACAGCTTTAGACAAATTTGAACTGAAAGCATCCGTTAAATAAGTCGTCCATCAATAAAGAGCTTGTTGTCAAAATACAGTCAAAATCTCCCTATTCAAAGTTCAATTTCAAAGAAAACCCAACTCAAATCTAAGTAGATTAAATACAGAGTCAGATCTGGAAGAAACTAAGTTATAAACTTAGCTTGGATGATTATTTAGGTATTGTTACAGTGACTTGGGACAAAGTAATTCCCGAATACTAAGACCAGGTGGAAGAAAGAAATGACTCGCAGCTGGGGTAAAACTGCACGAAAGAGGCACAAAACGCCAACAGACGAAGGAAAAGCGATAGGCAAGGCAAAAAAAGCTTGTTCTAACATGGCAAAAAACGTTTTCCCGTAATCGGCATGACTATTCCACGTTCTGAAGCGTCACCTGAATTGAAATTAGTCAAGAGGAAACCACAACATCAAAGCTCTAAAAAAGATGTTGATGGGATCTATGATGTGTTATCTCCAGTGTCAACAATGATAAATACAAAAAACTACACTTCTATCATCAAAAAGCCCGAAAAAAGAAGGCATTAAAAGAAACTGTGACATTGCAAAATTTGTAACAAAAGAGGAGAAAAGATTTGCTTTGGTGGACAATGCAAAAGGCAAGCACCAACACTCAAATGAAAAACAAATGCAGAAAAATTATTGAAGTAAGCAATATTTGAGCGAAAGTGAAAAGACTTGAAGATCAAAAAGACCTGAATAAAAATCAAAAACAAGATACAATAAGATGATACAAGCTGCTTTTCAACCATAAAATTGAACGTACTGCAAGCAAAAAAGGTGCAAATGACTTAAATGCCAGATACGCCCAATCCCGCGCCGCATTAGCCAATCACAGACAAGAAAAACAAAAACGCAACGCAGGTGCTCCCAAGTCCCCAACGAGGCCGAAAAAACAGCCAGACCCACCTCAGAAGCAACAAACAAAAAGGTAGCGATCACCAATATCCAATACGGAACACGGTGAATCAAACGACTCTACACAGTCGTATCCCCCAGTGGTTACACCATCACGACAAAAATGAAAAAAAGCTATTAAACGAAACAAAGAGAAAAAAGCATTGTTGAAATTATACAAGCAACGACGGCGCTAAATCCGATACATCCGATACAGGCAACGACGGCTGATAAAAAATTGGTAATTAAAATTTGTTCCCCCACACAATTCCATCCAGTTACAAATTACATCTTACCTAACAACGAGTTGACATGAGTCTTCACCATGCAGAAAAAGCATCAGAGACAGATAGCCTATAATAGAACTCAGTAGATACTTCATTAATCTAACGATAAAATTATTAAAAAGAAATTGAACGTTTGTTTCTCTTAGTCGGGGGGATATGATACCCAATTCAAACCAATTTTCAATTTGTAAATTCATCATTTTCTGCTTCAATATGTAGTTAGCTTGCCTCTCATTTGAATTTGTTTTTGTGTTTCTCGTAGTTTCCTTTCTTTGGTATTTTCAATAAACTTTGCAAAAGTTCTTTCAGTTGATTCCTTGCTTGTCGCCGAAGTTTTATAGTTTGATCTCTCAACTTGAAATTTAAAAACCAATTTTGTTAGTCTTTGCCGTGAACGGTTTTGAATTCAATTCCTCTGATTTAATTTAATTTCACTCTGCTCAAGTTTTACCTTTTTTCAAATAATTTTATACTCTTTTTGAATCAGCGAGGCAAATGTTAGCAAAAACCAATCCAAAAATTGACGGTAAATGATCAGGCATTTTACCGTGGAACTTTGTCACCTGATTATATTCCGTATAGTCAAGCTAAATTTTGTAACAAAACGGAATTATAGATGATTTATCACGGCGAAATCAACCAATCAACACAAATCCGGATTTTATCAAGCATTCATAGAGATTGCCTTGCGGGCAACAGCTTTGTCATCAACAGCATGGCACTTTAGTTAATTAATTTGGTGGCAACAAATCACGACCTATTTGGTTACTGGTTATTTTGTTCAGGTTTTATTGCTGAATCAGATGACTACCATTACTGTAAGTTGCTTAGGAACCTACTAATACTTGTTAGGCTCGGATATAGCTAAATTTTGCATCGTTGACTTACAGAAAACAATTAAATACTGACTTTTGAATTAAAATCAAAGAGAACAATTGAAGTTTTCGATTAAATCACACGAAATGAACTAAAATCAGTTGAGCATTGATGAAGACGAGCAAAAGTTTTAAAAAAATTGAAGATTAGTTGATCAAAGTAGGTCGTGACTTCCGCAGTAGACAATGACTCATCAGAACAAGAAACATTTGAAAAAAAGATGAAGTACTTATGAACACGTATTAAGGCAAACAACGGAAACACAAATGAATGATTTTAACATTCAAAATTAGTACAGGTTTAGACTGAAATTGAAATACAAATACAGCAACTGGGTAAACGGTTTGAGCTGAAGTATTTTACAGGCTCTTCCCGTGGCTAACAGAAACAAATGTTTACAAAAATGATATCAGAGAAAATCTATCTGTAATTATTTGCTGGTTATCATAGCTAAAAATGCCTGGAAATTTCAAGAAATTATGAACATTCTCTTGATCGCTTCATCATAATGAAATATTTATACCAGGCTTTTTGCCAGTGTGCTCCCACTTACACCTCTCTTAAGAGAAACGTAACAAAAATTGTTTTTATGTATCGCTTGGTCAATTAAAAACTATTCACACGGAAAAATTTTGCCAGTCATCACGGATAATAGAGCTCTATTGTCAATAATGCGTAAACATTGATAAAAAATCCTACAATAGTAGGCTAACACGTTGGATCGGTATACTACTACCATTTGATTTTACAATAGACCGCCTTCCTGGCTCAATGATGGGATTAGAATACTTCATATGCAGACAACCACAACAAAAAGCTGTCAAAAATTCAACTTGTCGCAAGGAATTCGTTGTATCTAAATTAGATGCAATAAAATGTGACGTGGAGTATAAAATGTATCGAGAATATTTATACTGATTTCGCACCTCAAAATCATCAACAAAAGGAAGCAAATCTAAGGAATCCAAATGACGACAAAATAAGTGCAAAACTGGCAGCGCGCGAAAACAGGCGGTTTATAATTCTAATCGAATTGACTTTAACAGCTTTCATGAAGTAAATCAATTCAATTTTTGCCTGAAACTGTCAGCATTTACAAAATAACGAATTGCTTTTTGACAGAATAGCCTTCAGAAAGCAGTGGAACACAACTTCACGAAAAATAATCGAAATTGCAGACGAATTTCTATCGGTTCTCAAAATGTCCAATTGTGACGACGAAACACTAAAAGCAATTAAATCGAATAAGCCAACCAAGGCCCGATATTCTCAGATGGAGCTGGCCAATTGACACGCCAATACAATCAAACTCAAGAGGCTGATGACAGCATTGCAAACGCAACACCACCAACTCCTGCCCTACACCTCAATGCGCTCAACTTTCTTTTTTGTAAAGACCATGCCAGCAGTTTCAACCTTCAAAGAAGTTCAGAAGGAACTGGGTGATTGCAATTTTACTCAGAAGGAAGAACACTGTAGGCAGATCTCGCCATATATACGAAGTTTTTAGAGGGATATGCACGTCAAATGGCGATGTTTTTGCGTGGATGATCGAATCGCCTTCCTAAATTACAAATGGTGTACATCAATTTTTAGAGAGTTATTTTTTTTCACACGGTGTACCACGCTTAATAAAAAGGGATCAAGCAAAATTTAAAATTGTCCGGCAATTACAGACAGTTATAGAGTAGTTTTTAGTAAATAGAGGCGCCAATACACGATCACAGAATAATTGGACTAGTGTAATGACTAAAACAAACTGTTAAATTCTGTTTATCTTGTATTAACAAGAAAGCTTTAGACAAATTTAAACTGAAAGCATCCGTTAAATAAGTCGTCCATCAATAAAGAGCTTGTTGTCAAAAGACTGTCAAAATCTCCTTATTCAAAGTTTAATTTCAAAGAAAACCCACCTCAAATCTAAGTAGATTAAATACAGAGTCAGATCTGGAAGAAACTAATTTATAAACTTAGCTTGGATGATTATTTAGGTATTGTTACAGTGACTTGGGACAAAGTAATTCCCGAATATTAAGACCAGGTGGAAGAAAGAAATGACTCGCAGCTGGGGCAAAACTGCACGAAGGAGACGCAAAACGCCAACAGACGAGGGAAAAGCGCCACAACATAAAAGCTCCAAAAAAGATCTTGATGGGATCTATGATGTGTTATCTCCACTGTCAACAGTGATAAATACAAAAAACTACACTTCTATCATCAAAGAAACCAAAAAAAGAAGGCACTAAAAGAAACTGTGACATTGCAAAATTTGTAACAAAAGAGAAGAAAAGATTTGTTTTGGTGGATTATGCAAAAGGCAACCACCAACCCTCAAAGGAAAAACAAATGAAGAAAGATTTTTGAAACTAGCAATATTTGAGCAAAAGTAAAAAGACTTGAAGACAGAATAAAAATCAAAAACAAGAAACATAGGATGATACAAGCTGCGGTTCAACCATACAATCAAACGTACTGCAAGCAGTAAAGGTGCAAATGACATAAATGCCAGATACGCCCAATCCCGCGCCGCAAAAGCCAATCACAGACAAGAAAAACCAAAACGCAACGCAGTTGCTCCCAAGTCCACAACAAGGCTGAAAAAACAGCCAGACCAACCTCAGAAGCAACAAACAAAAAGGAAGCGATCACCAATCTCCAATATGGAACCCGGTGAATCAAACGACTCTACAGTCATATCCCCCAGTTGATACACCATCACGACAAAAATGAAAACAAGCTATTGAACAGAAACAAAGAGAAAAAAAGCATTGTTGAAATTATACAAGCAACGACGGCGCTAAATCCGATACATCCGATACAGGCAACGACGGCTGATAAAAAATTGGTAATTAGAATTTGTTCCCCCACACAATTCCATCCAGTTACAAATTACATCTTACCTAACAACGAGTTGACATGACTCTTCACCATGCAGAAAAAGCATCAGAGACAGATAGCCTATAATAGAACTCAGTAGATACTTCATTAATCTAACGATAAAATTATTAAAAAGAAATTGAACGTTTGTTTCTCTTAGTCGGGGGGATATGATACCCAATTCAAACCAATTTTCAATTTGTAAATTCATCATTTTCTGCTTCAATATGTAGTTAGCTTGCCTCTCATTTGAATTTGTTTTTGTGTTTCTCGTAGTTTCCTTTCTTTGGTATTTTCAATAAACTTTGCAAAAGTTCTTTCAGTTGATTCCTTGCTTGTCGCCGAAGTTTTATAGTTTGATCTCTCAACTTGAAATTTAAAAACCAATTTTGTTAGTCTTTGCCGTGAACGGTTTTGAATTCAATTCCTCTGATTTAATTTAATTTCACTCTGCTCAAGTTTTACCTTTTTTCAAATAATTTTATACTCTTTTTGAATCAGCGAGGCAAATGTTAGCAAAAACCAATCCAAAAATTGACGGTAAATGATCAGGCATTTTACCGTGGAACTTTGTCACCTGATTATATTCCGTATAGTCAAGCTAAATTTTGTAACAAAACGGAATTATAGATGATTTATCACGGCGAAATCAACCAATCAACACAAATCCGGATTTTATCAAGCATTCATAGAGATTGCCTTGCGGGCAACAGCTTTGTCATCAACAGCATGGCACTTTAGTTAATTAATTTGGTGGCAACAAATCACGACCTATTTGGTTACTGGTTATTTTGTTCAGGTTTTATTGCTGAATCAGATGACTACCATTACTGTAAGTTGCTTAGGAACCTACTAATACTTGTTAGGCTCGGATATAGCTAAATTTTGCATCGTTGACTTACAGAAAACAATTAAATACTGACTTTTGAATTAAAATCAAAGAGAACAATTGAAGTTTTCGATTAAATCACACGAAATGAACTAAAATCAGTTGAGCATTGATGAAGACGAGCAAAAGTTTTAAAAAAATTGAAGATTAGTTGATCAAAGTAGGTCGTGACTTCCGCTGTAGACAATGACTCATCAGAACAAGAAACATTTGAAAAAAAGATGAAGTACTTATGAACACGTATTAAGGCAAACAACGGAAACACAAATGAATGATTTTAACATTCAAAATTAGTACAGGTTTAGACTGAAATTGAAATACAAATACAGCAACTGGGTAAACGGTTTGAGCTGAAGTATTTTACCTGCTCTTCCCGTGGCTAACAGAAACAAATGTTTACAATAATGATATCAGAGAAAATCTATCTGTAATTATTTGCTGGTTATCATAGCTAAAAATGCCTGGAAATTTCAAGAAATTATGAACATTCTCTTGATCGCTTCATCATAATGAAATATTTATACCAGGCTTTTTGCCAGTGTGCTCCCACTTACACCTCTCTTAAGAGAAACGTAACAAAAATTGTTTTTATGTATCGCTTGGTCAATTAAAAACTATTCACACGGAAAAATTTTGCCAGTCATCACGGATAATAGAGCTCTATTGTCAATAATGCGTAAACATTGATAAAAAATCCTACAATAGTAGGCTAACACGTTGGATCGGTATACTACTACCATTTGATTTTACAATAGACCGCCTTCCTGGCTCAATGATGGGATTAGAATACTTCATATGCAGACAACCACAACAAAAAGCTGTCAAAAATTCAACTTGTCGCAAGGAATTCGTTGTATCTAAATTAGATGCAATAAAATGTGACGTGGAGTATAAAATGTATCGAGAATATTTATACTGATTTCGCACCTCAAAATCATCAACAAAAGGAAGCAAATCTAAGGAATCCAAATGACGACAAAATAAGTGCAAAACTGGCAGCGCGCGAAAACAGGCGGTTTATAATTCTAATCGAATTGACTTTAACAGCTTTCATGAAGTAAATCAATTCAATTTTTGCCTGAAACTGTCAGCATTTACAAAATAACGAATTGCTTTTTGACAGAATCGCCTTCAGAAAGCAGTGGAACACAACTTCACGAAAAATAATCGAAATTGCAGACGAATTTCTATCGGTTCTCAAAATGTCCAATTGTGACGACGAAACACTAAAAGCAATTAAATCGAATAAGCCAACCAAGGCCCGATATTCTCAGATGGAGCTGGCCAATTGACACGCCAATACAATCAAACTCAAGAGGCTGATGACAGCATTGCAAACGCAACACCACCAACTCCTGCCCTACACCTCAATGCGCTCAACTTTCTTTTTTGTAAAGACCATGCCAGCAATTTCAACCTTCAAAGAAGTTCAGAAGGAACTGGGTGATTGCAATTTTACTCAGAAGGAAGAACACTGTAGGCAGATCTCGCCATATATACGAAGTTTTTAGAGGGATATGCACGTCAAATGGCGATGTTTTTGCGTGGATGATCGAATCGCCTTCCTAAATTACAAATGGTGTACATCAATTTTTAGAGAGTTATTTTTTTTCACACGGTGTACCACGCTTAATAAAAAGGGATCAAGCAAAATTTAAAATTGTCCGGCAATTACAGACAGTTATAGAGTAGTTTTTAGTAAATAGAGGCGCCAATACACGATCACAGAATAATTGGACTAGTGTAATGACTAAAACAAACTGTTAAATTCTGTTTATCTTGTATTAACAAGAAAGCTTTAGACAAATTTAAACTGAAAGCATCCGTTAAATAAGTCGTCCATCAATAAAGAGCTTGTTGTCAAAAGACTGTCAAAATCTCCCTATTCAAAGTTTAATTTCAAAGAAAACCCACCTCAAATCTAAGTAGATTAAATACAGAGTCAGATCTGGAAGAAACTAAGTTATAAACTTAGCTTGGATGATTATTTAGGTATTGTTACAGTGACTTGGGACAAAGTAATTCCCGAATATTAAGACCAGGTGGAAGAAAGAAATGACTCGCAGCTGGGGCAAAACTGCACGAAGGAGACGCAAAACGCCAACAGACGAGGGAAAAGCGCCACAACATAAAAGCTCCAAAAAAGATCTTGATGGGATCTATGATGTGTTATCTCCAGTGTCAACAGTGATAAATACAAAAAACTACACTTCTATCATCAAAGAAACCAAAAAAAGAAGGCACTAAAAGAAACTGTGACATTGCAAAATTTGTAACAAAAGAGAAGAAAAGATTTGTTTTGGTGGATTATGCAAAAGGCAACCACCAACCCTCAAAGGAAAAACAAATGAAGAAAGATTTTTGAAACTAGCAATATTTGAGCAAAAGTAAAAAGACTTGAAGACAGAATAAAAATCAAAAACAAGAAACATAGGATGATACAAGCTGCGGTTCAACCATACAATCAAACGTACTGCAAGCAGTAAAGGTGCAAATGACATAAATGCCAGATACGCCCAATCCCGCGCCGCAAAAGCCAATCACAGACAAGAAAAACCAAAACGCAACGCAGTTGCTCCCAAGTCCACAACAAGGCTGAAAAAACAGCCAGACCAACCTCAGAAGCAACAAACAAAAAGGAAGCGATCACCAATCTCCAATATGGAACCCGGTGAATCAAACGACTCTACAGTCATATCCCCCAGTTGATACACCATCACGACAAAAATGAAAACAAGCTATTGAACAGAAACAAAGAGAAAAAAAGCCTTGTTGAAATTATACAGGCAACGACGGCGCTAAATCCGCGTTCTCCAGATAAAGAATTGGCAATTAGAACTTGTTCCCCAACAAAATTCCATCCATTTACAAATTATATCTTACCTAACTACGAGAAAGTCGACATGAGTCTTGACCACGCAGAAAAATTATCAGAGTCTGATAGCATATAATAGAGCTCAGTAGATAGTTCATTAATCTATCGATATAATTATTTAAAAGAAATTGAACGTTTGTTTCTCATATTCGAGGGCATATGATACCCATATCAAACCGATTACTGTAAATTCATGTTTTTATGTATGTATGTAATCAGAACGTAATTAGCCTGCCTCTTAGTTTTATTTGTTTGTGTGTTTCTCGTAGTTTCCGTTATTTGGTGTTTTCAATAACCTTTTCAAAAGATGTTTCCTTGCTTGCCGCCAAAATTTTCTTTAGTTTGATCACTCAACTTGAAAATTAATAACCTATTTTGTTAATGTTCGACAAGAATTGTTTTTAAATAATTCTAAATAATTTTATACTCTCTATCAATTAGCGAGGCAAATCTTAGCTAAAACCAATCCAGAAATTGACGGTAAATTGTCAGCTACTGTGAAATTTTGTCTCCTGATTACACTCCGTATAGTCAAGCTAAAATTTGTAACAAAACGGAATTAATTTTGAAAACGAAATTGTAGGCGATTTGGCACCGCCAAATCAACCAATCGAAGTTATACACAAATCCGGAATTTATCAAGCGTTCATAGTGATTGCCTTGCTGGGAACAGCTTTGTCAACACCAGCATGGCACTTCTGCTTAACTTTTGTTGATTGACTTTGTGGCAACAAATTACGACCTATTTGGTTACTGATTTTGTGGAATCAGATGATTACAAGGTTTTATTGCGGAATCAGATGACTACAATTTACTGTAAGTTGCTTAGGAACTTACTAATACTTGTTTAGCTTGGATATAGCTAAGTTTTGCATCGTTGACTCACAGAAAACTTTTAAATACTGACTTTTGAATTAAAATTGAAGAGAATGGTGTTCGATTAAATCACAAAAAATGAACTAAAATCAGTTCAGCATTGATGAAGATGAACAAAAGTTCTAAACAAATTGAAGATTAGTTGAACAAAATAAGTCGTGACTTCTGCAGTAGACAATGACTCATCAGAACAAGAAACATTTGAAAAGAAGGATGAAATACTTATGAACACGAAATAAGGCAACCAACGGAAACACAAATGAAGGAGTTTAACATTCAGAATTAGTACAAGGTCAGACTGAAATCGAAATACAAATACACCAACTGGGTGAACGGTTTGATCTGAGTATTTGACCTGGTTTTCCCACGGTCAACAGAAATGAATGTTTACAATAATGATATCAGAGGAAAACTATCTGTAATTGTTTGCTGGTTATCATAGCAAAAAACTGCTGTGCTATATAACAATTCAGAGATCCTTTTTTAACTATAAGGAGTCAGAAACTGATGCGTTATCCTCAAGTCATTTCATTTGAACACTCATCCGAACTCTCATTTCAATTTCCTTATGGTTGGTCGAGACATAACATGCAACTGGATAGGTCTCTGTGGAAAAGCAGGATCCAGTATATAGCGCTTCAATTGGTGTTCGTGGATTTTCGACGACGATTGTCTGAATGCTTCATAGCATACTTTTATTCGCATTCTGCTTTTGATATATGACTTGTCTTTAATTTTGAAGTAATAGTGCTTTTGGTAAAGATGATGCAGATAGTGTTGCAATGGAAGGGGGCACTTTTGTGTTAATTTTGTAATTGATGGCGATGAACGCTTTCTCTTTGACTGTTGTCTATGTGAATCATTCTTCTGTTTCCGAATCAGCCTTGCCATTGACTTTAAGATTGTTTGCGTTGTTTTATTTGTCGAACCATTCTTGCCGGATTTTACGGCACGAGATCTGCTTTTTCTGGCATTGTTGGCAGAAATGCCCGTAATACATTTCAGTGTAAAGATGAGACGCAATTTGGGCCATCCTTTTGCTTTTTGGTTTTCGTTTTGGCACCATCCTCTAAACTTTTCAGAGAGTCTCTTGCGTGTTTTTTGACATCATCTTTTATGGTTTGTTTCTGTTAGTGTCGGCGGACTCTGTTTAGCATAATCAGCGAACGCCCTGCTTCTTTACTCTTTCGTCCCAAGCTTTGCAATATCTGAACTCCATATAGTGACTTTCATCTTTCCGGGTTGTTAAATGATGGAATTTTGGTCTTTTGTTTTGTTGAATGTGGATACTGGTGCTTATACCTTATAGAGCTCGTCAAGACTTTTTTCGTCCTATTTTAAAATGTTTTCTTAGCCAATTTCAGCGTGAGTAAAGACTCCGTTCCTGAAATTGCCATGCCAAATAGGGGATGCTTATTTACCCGTAGTTCAACTACGTTAATTACTTGGTTTTTTTGGATCTGGAACTGTAAATCTGTTGCTCAGATGTGTATTGGGTTTTCTTCCTAAATGATTTTCAGATGGGGGATTTTGATAAATTATTGAAATATTGGACGCTTTGATCTTAAGCATGTCTTTAGCTGCCTTTTAACACTAAATAGACGGCACTGAATGATTTATGTCAGTCGTTCCTCTTGTTTAATTGCTTTGTGCTTTTGTATTAGCCCCTCTATCATCTGAATATATTTTTTATCACTAAGTTTTTTTGAATAACTTGTATATTTGGCTTCTTGCGTTAAAAGATCTTATTGAGCTTGGTACACCGTGTGATAGAATGTATATTTGCTAAAAATTTACTTACATTATATGCGTTGGAGTTGTTAAATTATCTGCCGTAGTATAATTAGTGAATCGATCAATGCATGCTAAAAAATAGCACTTCTTAAAATTATACTTCGTGTGCTTTCGTTGAAAAATGGTCACTCAAAATCAATCAGAGATTCTTCATCGGGAACTATAACTATGATGTGTTATCTCCAGATAAAAGTGATAAATTCAAAAAGCTACTTTCCTATCATCAAAGAGCCCAAAAAATGACACTAATAGAAATTGTGACATTGCAAAATTTGGAACAAAAGAGGAGAAAAGCATGGCTTTGGCGGACTATGCAAAAAGCAACCACCAACACTCAAAAGAAAAACATATGAAGAAAGATTATTGAAACAAGCAATATTTGAGCAAAAGTGAAAAGACCTGAAGATGGAATAAAAATCAAAAACAAGATACAAAAAGATGATACAAGCTGCTTTTCAACCAGACAATTGAACGTACTGCAAGCAATAAAGGTGCAAATGACTTAAATGCCAGATAGGCCCCAACGCGGGGCGCAAAAGCCAACCACAGACGATAAAAACAAAAACGCAATGCATGTGCTCCCAAGACCCCAACAAGGCCGAAAAAAACCACCAGAACACTCTCAGAAGCAACAAACAAAAAGGAAGCGATCACCAATCTGCATTATGGAACCTATTGAATCAAACAACTCTACACAGTTATTTCCCCCATTTGTTACATCATCACGACAAAAATGAAAAAAAAAAATCGTTGAAATTATACAGGCAACGGTGGCGCTAAATCCGCGTTCTCCAGATAAAGAATTAGCAATTAGAACTTGTTCCCGCACACAATTCCATCCAGTTACAAATTACATCTTACCTAACTACGAGAAAGTCGACATGAGTCTTCACCATGCAGAAAAATCAGCAGAGTCAGATAGCTTATAATAGAACTATAGTAGATTCTTCATTAATCTACCGATTAAATTATTAAAAATAAATTGAACGTTTGTTTCTCTTAGGTGGGGGCATATGATACCCAAATCAATCCATTTTTTTAAATTCATTGTTTTTGCATTCAATATGTAATTAGCTTGCCTCTTATTTGAAATAGTTTTTGTCTTTCTCGTAGTTTCCTTTATTTGGTGTTTTCAATAACCTTTTCAAAGGTTCTTTCAGTTGATTCCTTGCTTGTTGCCGAGGTTTTTTAGTTTGATCACCCAACTTGAAATTTAATAGCCTATTTTGTTAATGTTTGTCGTGAATTGTTTTTAATCCAATTCCTCTGATTTAAACTTCACTCTGCTCAAATTTGACTCCATTTCAAAAAATTTTATACTCTCTGTGAATCAGCGAGGCAAATCTTAGGTAAATTGTCAGGCATTCTCTTTGACTGTTGTCTATTTGAATCATCCTTCTGTTTGCGATTCGGCCTTGCTATTGACTTTGTGACTGTTTGCGTTGCCTTCTTTGCCGAATCATCATTGCCGGATTTTATGGCACGAGATCTGATTTTTCTGGCATTGTTGGCAGAAATGCCCGTAATATATTTTAGTGTAAAGATGAGACGCAATTTGGGCCATCCTTTTGCTTTTTGGTTTTCGTTTTGACACCATCCTCTAAACTTTTCAGAGAGTCTCTTTCTAGCTTTTTGACATCCTCTTCTATGGTTTGTTTCTGTTAGTGTCGGCGGTCTCTGTTTAGCATAATCAGCTAGCCCCATGCTTGTTAGCTCTTTCGTCCCAAGCTTTGCAATACCTGAACTCCATATAGTGACTTCCACCTTTCCGGTTTGTTTAATTATTGAAATGTGGTTTTTTGTTTTGTTGAGACTGTGCTTATACCTTATAGAGCCCGTCAAGACTTTTTTCGTCCTTCTATTTTAAAATGTTTTCTTAGCCAATTTCAGCGTGAGTAAACACTCCGTTCCTGAAATTGCCATGCCAAATAGGGGATGCTTTTTTAGCCGTAGTTCGACTACGTTAATTACTTGATTTTTTCGGATCTGGAACTGTAAATCTGTTACTCAGAGGTGTATTGGGTTTTCTTCCTAAATGATTTTCAGATGGGGGATTTTGATAAATGATTGAGTTATTAGAAGCTTTGAACTTAAGCTAATTTGAGCTAATTGACTCTACATACCTTCTTTTGACGGAACATAGATTGGCAATATGCCGAAATGAGATTTCTAATTCTGGCATTATATTTAAGATACTTTTTTGACACTTAAAAATGCACTGTTGGCATTTTAAGTATGGCAAAATACTTAAGATGCCAAAACTTTTTGAGCACTTAAAATGCACTTTTGGTATTTTCAGTATGGCAATATACCTAAAATGCTATAAGCTGGTCGACGACAAGGTCGAGTTGTTTTATTTACCGCCTCCTTTTGCGATGCAAGATCCTCACTAATTTCCTCAAAGTTCGCAGTATTTGGGAAACTAAACTTGTCTTCAGATCCCATTTTAACACCAGATAGACAGCAATTAATATTTTATTTTAGTCCTTCCGCTAGTTCAATTGCTTTATTATTGTGTATTAGCGCCTCTGTCATCTCAATATTATTGTTATACAAAAAGTTTTGATTTTCTTGCCTCTTTGGCACCTTGCATGTTCTAATTTTTTGAGCGTGGTACACCGTGAGAAAGAAAATAACTTTTTTAAAATTGATGCCCATTATGTGTTTTGGCATCGTTAATTTTCTCTGCCGTGGAATATCTGAGGAATCGATCAATGCATGCTAAAATTTATAATTCTTGTGTCTTTTCTTTGAAAATTGTTTCTTCAAAATCTATTTGAGGTACTTCATTGTTCTTCATAACCACCTGTATCATCTCAATAATATTGTAAACACAAAAAGTTTTGTTTTTCTTGACTATTTGGCATCTTGCATGTTTTAATCTTATTGAGCGTGGTACGCCGTGTTAAATAAAAAAAACTTTGTTCAAATTGATGTACTTTATTTGCTTTAGTATTGTTAAATTTTTTTGCCGTAGTATATTTAGAGAACCGATCAAAGCTTGCTAAAAATTATAATTCATGAGTCTTTTTGTTACAAAATTGTTCCTGCAAAATCTATCTGAGTTTCTTCATTGGGAAAAAGAGGTGCGCATTTACGGATGGTATGTTTTTAAATTTTAACATAATTTAGTGCAGGTTTTTCACTTTGCTGTTTTGGTAGTGATATCGCGGTGCATATGTGGTTGGTCAACAAACATTCACAACCATGTCAGTCAAGCTTCAGTTTCCTGGGTGAGTTGGGCTAATCGCCTCCACGTACGCTTCTTTGATTAAATTACGACTGGCAATTTGTTCGTCCAAACAAATACAGCTTTACATACCGATGTGACATGTGACATGTAGATCTCTCCAAAAGTTGTGTTGATATGGGCAGATATGCTTTCAACATTTCTAATTTTTGATTAGGATGCAATCCCAACCTTCCTTAAAGACGACTACCCCTTAAAAGAAGCCAAGGCTCCCCTGGAAAGTCCTCGTGAGGATTATTTGATTGTGCGATGTTGAAAACACCGTCATATAGGTCGGCAGTATATGATGTACCATTTGCGCTGCCGTTTTAAACTTGGGGTTTTTGATTCAATTGGAGGGTCAAAGATCCAGCTTGATCCAAAATAGCTTGCTTTTTGCTTCGCGTTTTGGACTTTATTGCGTTCAAATTTTCGCAGTCAGATTTAGACAATGTAAAGACTGAGATAAAACGATTTGCTATCTAATTTTTTAACAGGAAAAATATGCAACTGTTTTTGCGCAGCGAATTTGAAAAAAACTGATTTAGTTTTTTTGGTTGCTAACTATATTGGTTTGGAATGGAATTTCAAGTATTCTCTCTAGGCTTTTTTCTGACGGCAAGGTCGAGTTGTTTTATTTATTGCCTCCTTTTCCGATGCAAATTCCTCACTAATTTTCTCAAAGTTCGCATTATTTGGGAAACTAAACATGTCTTCAGCTTATTTTCACACCAGATAGAGAGCATTTAAGATTTTATATTAGTCGTTCCGCTAATTAAATTGCTTTGTTGTTGTGTATTAGCGCCTCTGTCATCTCAATATTATTGTTATCACAAAATGTTTTGATTTGCTTGATTATTTGGCATCTTGCATGGTCTAATCTTTTTTAGCGTGTTACACCGTGTGAAATAAAATAACTTACAAAAGCTGATTTACATTCTGTGCTTTGGCATTTTTATATTTTTCTGCCGCAAAATATTTATAGAATCGAACGATGCATTCCAAAATTATAATTATTTTACCTTTTCGTGGAAAATTGTTCCTTCTAAATCTATCTGAAGTTCTTCATTGTTCTTCATTAGAGCCTCATTCATCTCCTTATTATTGTAATCCCAATTTTTTTTGATTGGCGTGCCTATTTGGCATCTTGCATGGCCTAACAATATTGATCTCGGTACGCCGTGTGAAAGAATATAACGTTGTTAAAATTGATGTACATTATGTGCTTTGGCATCGTTAAATTTTTCTGCCGAGTTTCTTCATTGGTAACTATATATAAATAAGGAGGTTCCCACTTACGGATGGGATGGCATTATTGGTTTTAAATTTAGTGCAGGGATTGCACTTTGCTAGTTTGGTAATGATATTGCGGTGCTTAAGTGGATGGCCGGCAATCATTCACAACCATGTCAGTCATGCCCCAGCTTCCTGAGTGATTTGAGCTAATCGCCTCCTCATACGCTTCTTTGATTAAATTAAGAATGGCAATTTGATCTTCCACACACATATACAGCTCTACATACCGAGGTGACATGTAGATCTCTCCAAAATCTGTGTTTATAAGGAGAGATCTGCTTGCAGCGTCTCTAATTTTGATTCAGAATGCAATCTCGGCTTCCTTTGAGACAAGGTCCTTGGACGTGAGGTGCGCAAATAAACGTATTATTTTTTCTCAATAACAATTTTAAAATAGAAAAAAATGTTGCCCGAAACTAACAGAAGAAAACACTCAGAGAGTCCGATAATCAAGATCAAATCTGTAGGAGTAATCACATTTATTTGTATATTCATTAAAAATCCTTGCAGCATAAAAAATCTCGGATGATTTGAAAATTGATTTATAATTTCCATTTTAGTTTTCAATGTTGCTTTCTGTTTTTTCTTTCTGAATCACAATTTTGATATTAGTTATTTGTCTATTGTGTGCAATTATTATAAGTTCATTTAAAAATTTGCGAATAATCTTCGCGAAAAATTTCGCCAGTCCACAATGATTGCCCCTTTATACAATTTGCGGGACAATTCTGTCTGTGAATTGAGATTCAATTTTGTCCACAATTGCGGCGTTTCTTTTTGCTTCTACTATTTTTGAAGTTGTTGCCTCCGCAATTTTTTTGGTTTTATTGTCGTCGATTTTGTCCTGTAATTGCTCCACGAACTTGTTGTTCTATCACCTGTACGCTCTGCGAGTTTAACTTATTTGACCCATTTCTCTGTTTTTTGCAGAACTGAAGGCTATTTCGGGCTTTACTGTATCTGTTAGCAGCTCTCGTTGTAGATCCTTATTAGACAAATTCGTTATGCAAACATCTCTGATTTCCTTGTTTTCACAATGGGGTTCGAAGTTTGCAAACAAATTGTATCTACTGAAAAAGATGTTCGCAGAACGCTTGAAGGAATGCCCGAACATTTCCCGCAGTCGTCGGGTTATGAGGACGTAAATTCCCTCACGTGAAAAATTTTGTGACAGAATTCGTCTGCCCTTGGTTTTTATACTCACATATAGGAAGAATGACATTTCTGGTCTCATATCAGCCATGGTTGTTCACCACATTGAACGCCAACCTCGATAATTTTTTTGGATTTTCATCTCCCACTGAGGTCGCAATTGACTGTTTTTAATTTGGCGGTCTCGTACAGTTTCCTCTGTAAGTTTTTCAATTGGGTCCTTATAGTTGGTTTCTTTTGGTAGGTTTATTGCTTGCATTTCTCTGCTTGCAAATTTCGTTAGAGGGGGGCATTTTTCGCGACTTTTTGTGTGCTGACAATCTCATTACTAGTAAGGCAGTTGTGTTGAAATCTGAACTCGCTTGCTGAACCCTGGATTTGTTGTCTGATTTTGTTGATCAATTTTGCGGCGCGAATTTACGTATTGTTTCGTATTTGATTCGGTTTGCTTGCGAATTTTAGCATAAAGTGACGGAGCAGAATTAAGTGAACACAATTTACACTAAATTGCCTAGCAATTGAAGAAAATTAGCTTGCCTCGTTTATTTGAAGAAAATTTGTGATAACTGAATTTTGAATAAAAATGAAATTGAATTAAATCAAGAAAACTGAAGTTAAATGAGTTCACGGAAGAAACTTTTGAAAGGAATAATGAAAACATTATGAAAGCCAAATATGGACAACTAATGTAAAGACAAATGAAAGAAGTTATCATTTAAATTTAGTACAAAATTAAATTGAAATTGAGGGGCAAACTAACGTGGATTGAAAGGGATCGAAAAAAAATTTATTTTAAAATCCAGCTTATATGGTATTTAAATGTTACCAGGAGATACAGTCTCTCCAAGGCCAAAAGTGGTCTAGTAGAATGTGTTATGAACGGAAATACTGCATATTTCAACTAAAAGATATTTGGTTTCTTTTCTGCCCCCAGCTTACAGGGCTTATCACCGTTTGCTTTAGCACGTACTTTATTTTTACATTGTAACGTGCTATGTAACAACATATAAATTTTAACTGTGGGGCATAAAAAACACTGGTGGGGGGGGGCAAAACAGACTAGATATCACTTTTGACTCTTAGAGAGATCTGCTGCAGACTGAACTTCTTTAATTGAGGGCTCAAAGCAAATATTTTTAATAGTTCAAGAAGATCTGAAATCAGCAAGTCTTTGATGATGAAGTCATATCTATTGAATGATTGGCCTATCAGTCTTTCGGTCTTTTTATGCCCCCCATTTACAAAATATACATTGAAATACCCCGGGTCGAGGTTCACCGTCTTTCAACGCAAAAAATATTCAAGATAAGCAGTGAATGCGGAAAACTTTGTATGATAAGTGGTGAATGCTGTGAAAAAACATAAACCAGGTGGTGAATGCGATAAAAAAATTATCGTCTACTTTTTGTGAAATTTCATGTTTTCACGCTGAATATAGCGATGAAATTACATAAAAAAGTTTCCAAATTATGTGAGATAAGCGGTGAATGCGGTAAACTTCATTAAATTTGCGGCTTAGAAAACGTGTCAAAAGGATTCAAGATGAGGGATCCCTCATCTTGAATCCTTTTGGCACGTTTTCTAAGCCGCAAATTTAATGAAGTGTACCGCATTCACCGCTTATCTCACATAATTTGGACACTTTTTTATGTAATTTTTTCGCTATTATTCGGTGACAATTATTGAATTCTAAATTGTTTCAAACTCATAATTTCTTAAGATGTAAGATTAGGGGTAATTTTAGGTGGTGGTGGGGGGGGGTAAAATCTAATAATTCCTCCCTTACTCGCCATTACCGCACTTTTCTTCCTAAAGTTACTCGAGTAACTTTAGGAAGAAAAGTGCGGTAATGGCGAGTAAGGGATGAATTATTAGATTTTACCCCCCCCCCACCACCACCACTTAAAATTACCCCTAATCTTTCATCTTAAGAAATTATGAGTTTGAAACAATTTATATTTATGGTTGAAAATTCATAACCTGGTCTGATGGCTAATTCAAACATTTCATTATTCAAGAAGTCTAAGTCTGTAGAATCAAATGGCGGTTTTGTTTATAAATAAGATTCTGCTGCTGACAAATTTTAAAAAGATTGCACTCCGTGTAAATATGATGTCAATTCAAGCAGTGATTAAATGCAATTGTCTGCAAATCTTTTTTGGAGTATTCCTTTACAATGCGATACAACAGAAGATCAAAATAACGCAAGGTGTTAAAAATCCTCCTATTTTTTTAAGATTGTTCATAGAAGATTATTTAAAGCTGAGAATCAAAGGACTGGATATATTGTTTCACGGTGATGACGTGTTACTAGTTGGTCATATGGTATGAATCCTACATATGACATTCTAGTAACCTCCATATGACTAACTAGTCCTCCATATGCACTCCGCGTAAATATAATGTCAATTCAAGCAGTGACCAAATGCGATTGTATGCAAATCCTTTTTGAAGTATTCCCATACAATGAGATACAGCAGAAGATCAAAATAACGCAAGGTGTTAAAAATCCTCCAACTTTTTTTTTAATGTTGCTCATAGAAGATTTTTCGCTGAGAATCAAAGGACTATGGATATATTATTTCACGGTGATGACGTGTTACTAGTTAGTCATAAGCCTTTTCTACTAAAAAGAGGCCTAAAGACGCTGAATATTGTGATGAAAACAAACACCTTGTCAAAAATTTTACCAATCAGAAGCCTACTTAAAATAAAAGCTAAAATTACCAAAATAATTTATCTTTCTTTGCAGAGATTTTGTGCATGTATTTTTACAACAGCATATTGTCTCAAAGTGCATTTCAAACACTTTTTTGTCTTCGAAATAAACCAACACTGCAGTGAAATAAGACGGACACAGTTGCTAATATCGTTTTTGGTACAGCTGAATCGAAGTGATCAACTATACAGATCAGCTAAATTTTCACATAAAAAAGAAAGTGTTCTTTGCTTTCCACCAACAAAAGAAAAGGACTGCCTGCAAAACGTTTATGGACGCAATTACGTTATGTTCAACTTGATTGGGGCGTTTTACGTGAACTATAATTTGATGGGATGGACAGGCAAAAACAAAAAAAACTGAAAAAAAGAATAGGCAATTTCTCTATAATGCAATACAATACAAACTTCTCTTACACCATTTTGCATAGAAGAATTATTGTGGCAGACAGGGACGCTCTAAATAGGTGCAACAACTGTCTGTGTGCAGAGTTTGCAAAATGACAATTTTTTCATACGGGCAATTTTTGACGAGATTCTCTATAAAGTTTGACTTAAATGTGTAATTTTTATATAATTCTAAAGCAACAAATTTTTTTCAATCTATGGCTGCTATAAAAGTTTGAGATATTGACAATTTTATCTAACAAATAAATCAAACTTCCAAAACTTAAAACGTAAACAAAACTTAACCATTTGTCCTCCGCATATATTGGTAATTGAAACAAAATTAAGAAGAGAAAGCAGTAGACGCAGATTTTTGCTTTTACCATTAGATATTAACAACGAGACGAAACTGTCTACACAGTCAAATTTTGTGTACTGTAAAAAAATATTTATTTTGACGACCAGTTTTCTAAAAATTACAGGTTTTTTTTCAGTCCGTAAATTTAACAAAACTTTTTTCAGGTTACCTTATAATGAGATTTTTTTGGTTCCAGTTTAATCCAATGCAAACCTTCATTCAGTTTGACATGTTCACGATGATTTTCAGAAACTTTAGTTACTCGGGTTGACTTTCATACCCTATTTGGTGCCTCATTTACCATAAAACGGACCATATACGGTCCATCAAAGCCATAAAAAACCTGTTTATTTTCTTGCTATGGTTGATAAGGAAATACATATGGCCCTTTCTTTCACAGGTAAGTTTCCATATAAAAATTTACCACAAATGGGTTTGGAATGGATTTGATGAAACATATATGGTCCGTTCTATGAAAATTAAGGTATCATATATTGTATTTTTATGGCACGAAAGTTTGCAAAAAAAGTTCTGTTCTATGACAATTAAAGCACCATATAAGGTTCTTTTTATGGCACTTAATTTTCAATATATTGTCCGTTCTATGCCAACTCAGGTACTATGTCTGTGTCTATAGTTCTAATCGTGTTTGCTAATTGAAGATAAATTTTCTCATTTTCATTTCAAATTTCATTGGTTTTCTATATTTGTTTCATTTCGAAATTTCTATTTTTCAAAATCGCATTTAACAGTTTTAAGTGGATGAGGAAAAAAAACTTAAGAAAAATCATTTAAAACAATTTTCAGCCACAGTAACAAAACTAAGATTTTTCTGAAACTCTCATTTGAAGCAATTCAACTTAACCAACTTTCATTTAACACTAAGAACAGTTTTCATCCTCACAAGTCAGCAAACAAAAAACCGCTCGGCAGTGTTAACAGAGAAACGAATATTTGCGTAAGTTAATTAAAGAAATTTTTCGCTTTTTCTATTGGTCAAACAGATTTTGGTTCAGGAACGGATTTAGTTTTTTTTAGCAATTCAGTAATACAACAGAAACCAAAGCTGTTCCTGGAAATTTCAATGACACAACCATTTTAAGTGTCCAACAAAGAAAGAGTTCGTTCAATGGCCAGATATTGCAACCATTTGACTCAGAAATAGAATAGTACATTGGGAGAAACAATTGAAAAAAAAACTGCCGAACAAAACAAACGTTAGGGTCAGTTGTATGCTACTTCATTCATATTGGAAATTTTTGTCTATAGGTAGTTCATAGAAAAACAAACACCGTCATTTTAGAGTTCAACAGCTATTCAAGAGCAGACAGGTTCACGGAACTGTTAGAATGAAAATTGGTAACCAAAACAAGGTCCATAAAAATTTTTTATGGCGTTTTATGATAAGTAAGATTCCATAAAAGTGATTTTTATGCCTCCAGCGCTTAATGAAAAAGAAACTGGGGTTTCGAATTGCTATGAAAAAAATAGCATTTTGTGACATCATTTTCAATGGAAAAACTGTAACCAAAAAAGGTCCATAAACAATTTTTAAAGGCATTTTATTGTAAGTACGGCACCAAAAAAGTAAACTACAGAATTCTGAAAATTCATGCACCGGAAAGTGGTTTTGGAACCGCAGGTGGCCCTTCGTTCCATTTATAAATTGTTTAATTTTCTTTTCATGCTGAGTAAATTTCCATAAAATTTATATATGGAGTTTTAAGATTGGTAAATTTCTTTTATGTTGTATTAATCGTGAAATATGCGGTGTGTATTAGTTAGATGAGTCTTCTTTTTAGGAGTTGGGAACAATGCTATAACTGAACTGATTAAAATCTTACAAAACTCAGTACAATGTGGAAGATTTTTACTAGGGATATTTTTAACTGCATCAGTTAAAATTGCAGTCCTTTGAAACAAAAGAGCTACTAATAATTTAGACCTGACTTTTATCAATTGGAATAGAGAGTAAAAATCTATGTAGGCGAGATCAAGTCTGTGAATTTTGGTTTCCCGCTTAGATTCTTGAGCAGCCGCAATACTTGCCCTGAGTACAAATGCTTTGTTGTATTGGAAAGAAGCTATGACTCTAGTACTCAGTACTCTATAGTGGCTATAGCTCTCTAGTACAAGTGTTGAACCTAGAACATTGCATTTTGGCGTACAATAAAAAGCTTCCATAAGTAGGTTCAACAAAATGGTAAGAGTATTCCTTCTTGAATTGTTTTGTCTCTATTATATTTTAGTGAACTAGAATTTTGCTCAGAGTTGTGTTGAAGACCACCCAGTTCGAGGTGTCCAGATCAAGGCCACCTCTGACCACAGTTTCTTCAGCGCGCGACTATATATGGTGCTCTCGAACTATATGGTCTGGGAAAGGTCTTCCAAAGCTACCCGTGTTGAGAACTTTGCCGGATTCAAACATCAGAAATTGACGGTTTTCGTTGGTTTTACTTCGCAAAAAAACGATCAAAGCCTTACGTTTTGGTCGGTTTTTGTCGGTTCTGACCAGACTAAAACAGTATTTCTAACAAGTCCAATAACTATAGTTTCTGTATACTATATGCTTTTGGTGATCTGTTTTTGTTTATTGATAGTCTATTCATAGGAAAAAATTTTATGTGATTTTTTTAACTACTGTACTACATTATTTCGGCCACAATTGCAGCATTCTTAAATAAACATACTTCAAACCAGTCAATAAATGTATAAATCACTCCGCTTGCAGCAGTTTCCAGTCAAATTTTGTGCGTTCGAAGCAGTCTCTCGATAAAAGTAGTAGTTTTCGAGAGCTTGAAAGTCGGATGATAAGTGGCGTAAAACGCATGGATGTCTGCATAGACTCAAAATACTTTTTATAGAGAGACTGCTTCGAAAGCACAAAATCTGACTGGAGACTGCTGCGAGCGTAGTTAACTACGCCTTTATAGGCTGTTTTGAGGTATGTTGACTTAAGGATGCTGCAATTGTGGCCGAAATAATTTAGTAGAGAAGTTAAAAAATCACATACATTTTTTCCTATGAACAGATTATCAATAAACAAAACTGATAACCAAAAGCATATGCTATACAGAAACTATCTTTACTGGTTTTGTTGGAAACACTCTTTTAGTCTGATCAGTCAAGATTTCGAGAGCACCAAATTCTTGACATTGGCTGTCGGGAATATTTCTGGACAGGGGTTGCACAAAAATTTTGCCATCGGCCCGGAAGTTATCGGCTGGTCCAATGTTCTCGAACTGTAAGGTGAGAAGGAAATTTTTCTTGGAAGGTCTGTACACAGTCCGCTACGGTTTGGACTTCATTGTGGGCAGTCTTACCTTGGTCTGGCTTTACTGGCTTCCAGTCCATATAGTTGGTTGGAATCTCATTAAAATTCTTATATCCGCACAGAAATTATAAAAGATAAATTTTTGTTTCTTGGCCATGCCAAGAAATAGACGTGGGTCAGACCAAACAGGGTCAGACTAACAAAAAAGGATATTAGTTAGACGGATCAAACCTAAAAGTTGTATGAGCCAGAATGAACAGTCTGAAATTCATGCATGGGCCAGACAGAAAAGAACGCATTTTGAGCATAGACCAGACTCAACAGAAAAAAATGGGTATGGGCTACTAAGGTCGAGGTTTGCAGACCGACTAGACCTCTGAACATACTACCATCTTCGAGTGCACACCTGCACTCGATTTACATGGTCTTGAAAAGTCTTCGTGCGCACTGTAGTTTGGACAATGGTCTAGAACTGATCTCATATGAGGCTCGTTTCAGCAAGAAGTAGCCTGATAAAAAAATTTTGAGCGCTATAAGGTTGGATCAGGCCCTCTTTCGAGCTCCTTTTTTTCTTTCAATGTTTTTTAAAAGTTTTTACTGAGAAATTTTGGCTCTGCCAGTAGAACAACAAAATCACAGCGCTCTGATATGAGAAGCATAAAGAGGCTGGCGGTACGGGTCAGAACCAAAGGGGTCCAGCTGATTGCAATTGTTTAACCCCTTCTGAAGAAACTTTGACTGCCGAACTTTTTAAAATGAAAAACAGCACAAGTTCCTCTGTTGAGTCAGAAACTTGCGCTGATGGCATACTAAATAAATAATTTTCCCAACACTTTGGTTTTATTTTGATTAGCAATCATCTTGGCGTGCCCGTAGTTGAAAATGTTATTCAAAACTGTAATTTTGATATTAAAAGATTTGTTCATGTTTACAACCATTCTCCGATCGGAATTTTTTCAGGTCTGAACTTCAACATGGGTAGACTCAGAAAACCAAGCTTATGGTATGGACCAGACCCAAGAGACTAAAAATAAATATGGACCGGACTAAACTCAATTACGGGCCAGACGGAACGTTGTAACCGAAAATTTGCCCAAACTATGCGCTCAGTCGCATCAAACTATCTGTCTGCGACCCAAGTCTGTCTGTTTCACACCTCTCCTGGATTGCAGATCTCAGCCTGGGCAATTGTTTGAGCTGGAATTACTACATTTTTAAATATAAACCGTAGTTTTATACAAAACTGTAGATCTTTGATATTTCAAATACCGCTGTATGACACGATCGTGTCTAAACACACATAAAACATGTGTTCAATATTTTTCCAAACGCAGCATTACTTCTGTATAAAAGAAAAGTAAACTAAAATAGCCAGTTAACAATTTATGATCACGCGATAGTAAAAATGACGCAACAAATACGTGACCAATTTTTAGCTCTCGGCTCGGTTGAAAATTGGTTTTAAGCAAATATATCTCGATTAACTTTGTTCGTTTCTAGACATGTTCGCTCTTTTATACGCAATTCGTTTTTGTAATGGAGAGAGCTTTTTTCTTTTTTATCGCTCAAAATGCTAACAACGTCAAACCACAATAATGTTTTATTGTTCAAGAACAGCTCAAATTAACAACCATTTGGTCGCGTACAATTTTCACAATCGTTTGATTACTTTTTTTGTGATTGTAGCGAGCAAACATTCATAAAATGGGCAATTTAATGCCAACTTTTTTGTTTTTAATTTCTTATCATATTTCAATAAATTATTTTTTTATCAATGGCAAGGAATTGGACAATGGCATTCCCTATATCAAAATTCATTATATCAATACAAAGCGGGATTACAAAACGGGACAACTTAATCAGCTAAATTTGTTCACAAACAGTTCACAATTTCAAGATTTGTCGTTTACTCTTCAAAAAAGAACATCTTTACACAGTGGTCATTTAAAATCACCAATTACAGATCGCCTATACGAAGGCTATCTTCTAAAAAATGATAAAATTGACAGATCAAGTCCGGCGCGATTTAAAGTTTGGTCAGCAAAATTTAAGAAAAATCTAGAAGTTTCTGGACTGTTTTACTTGAACCTGAAAGTGTTTTCTTTGAAAACTTTCAACGATGGATCAGTTGTGATTATGCTTTCTAAAAATGCTACAAAAAGTGATAAATTTCATAAATGTGTTGCGAAAGACAAGAAAGAATTGAAATTGAACTTGAAGTCGAAAACTGAGCGAAGATTGAACTCGAGTCAATTGAAAAAAGAGCATTTTATCAGAGCAAAACGGAATGTGCCTCAAAGGAGTTTTGTCGAAATCATTATCTTCAACTCAGCCGAGTACTACGCGAAGTATGGGTCTTCGAAACAAACGGTATGGATAAATCATAAGTATTTGGAATTTTTTCCCAATTACCTAGGAAAATACGTCAATTCCTCTCGAACATTTTTTTATTATTATGGAATTGATAGGTCGAGGTGACTATTCTTCATGCATTCAATCTTGATCCGTCCGCTGTTTCAATGTTGAGAGATTTTGAGTGATATCAAGGAAAAGCATGCCAAAACGGTTTGCTTTTTTAATTCCATAGTCGAGAAATTTTGCTAAACGTAATGCAAGATAAGTGGTAACTGTCAAGATAGAAAATTCCCTGCAAATTTCTTAACTAATGTTGCGATGAAAGCGTTCATGTCATTCAGAAACGTATCACACAAAGACTCAACGCACAGATCTCCCTCACTGAGACTGGAACTACTGACCTCCTGCAAGTATGTCACCATTTCTTAACACTGTGGCAGCAAGTAATCATCGCAAGTTACCAATTATCTTTCATAAAATTTGCGTATCCAATGATAGATCTTTAATAAGTTTAGTGTTTCTAACCGTTGATCTTACAAAGATTCAACTCATAGACCTGTGTCATGGGGACTCGAACTACTGACTTCGCACACGATTCTCTGATTGTCGCCACTTCTTGACACTGACAACATGCCTGAGTTTTGTTAAGAACTGAATTGTTTATTAAACTGAATGCAACGTTTCTTTCATAGTGGTGAATGCATTGAAAACTTTGAACTTTGTTTAAAACAAAGAGGCTCGGTAGTGTGCGTTCGCACATAAAATTCCAACCCCGCTCATCCACATTTTGGCATAAAAGTCTACCAAATGTGGAACAGATAGAAAACCCACAAAAATTCAAGTATTTTTCAAAAAAAATGTGTATGAACAAAAAGATCGCCTCCAATGCAAATAAATCAGTGGAGTGAAAAATGCTGCATCAGATTGATGAGATCAGCCATTATTCAGAAAGCAAGTCAACACGAACAACAAAATCAAACAAAAATAACATCAAAAAATTAATTACATCCAAAACTTCATGTGCATTAAAAAAAACTTATTAAGAAGGTCAAAAAAGCTTCAGATAAAACTGAAACTAGAGAAAACAACTTGCATCTCACTAGAAAACATAATGGAGCACTCCATAATAAGCCCCAGTGACAATTAGCCAAAAAAGAACAAAAAAAAGCAAAAATAAAAAAAAATGTGATCAATTTTTTTTAAAACAATTAATGTCAAGGTAATGAAAACCATTAGATATTAATTGAAGACATCCATTATGTTTATGATCACGGAGTCCTCTGTAGGACTGTAGGAGGGTATTAAGACCTGTCTTGATTCATTTTTTAATGTCTGTCTTGAATTTTTATGCGGTAAAAAAAGAACAACAAATGGAGAACCTGCGAGAAAACGCTATCGAAGCCGCAAAGGCATAATTTGCCCCTCAAAATAAGTTTAACTGCGTCTTGCTCGAACGCCAATAATGTCGTATGCGAGCTCTCTTTAATGAAAATAGTTAATGAATAGACAAAAAGAGTAAAAAGGGCAAAATTAGGTAATTCTTTTGAATTTTTCGAAAACAGTTATTTTCAAACTCATGAAAGCCATTAGCTCCAAACAGAGATAATTAAATAGATTCATTTTTATTTGTCCGAAGGAAGCGCTTGAGAGCTGTAATTGATCAGAATGTGTCTTATGTCTGCAAATAGCGTCAAATTTAGACAAAAATCAAAATATTACTTTCTTTTTTTTTTGCAAAAAACCCGTGTCGATTTTGTACAACAACATCATCCATCGACAAAATTATTGTTATAGGTGACTTGAAA
Source organism: Convolutriloba macropyga (assembly GCF_964194025.1). Classification (NCBI taxonomy): domain Eukaryota; kingdom Metazoa; phylum Xenacoelomorpha; order Acoela; family Convolutidae; genus Convolutriloba; species Convolutriloba macropyga. The sequence continues at coordinate 25,737,502 of NC_134470.1, forward strand.
ATACCGAGACTAGGTGACAATTTGACGAAAAGAAAAATGCGAATTAAAAATTTTTTTTGTCTTTGATGTCATTAGTTTCCAATGTCATGAAAGCCATCAGCTATCTATTCAAATCAGAATATAGGCTAAATTATTCCTGCATAAAAAACAAAGACATTTCTTTTATTCAGAAAATTTTATACTCCAAAAAGACAAAGTAAAAACGACAAATAAAAACAAATTTAAAAAAATCAGTTAAATTCTTCGAGAAAGGGGTGTCGAAGCCGTTAAAAACCAAAATCTATTCCTTTAAAGACTTTTATATGATCCATTGTGCCTTATTTTGAACACGAATAGTGTAATATGTGAACTGTCAAATATGTGATAAGTTAGCATAACGAGGAAAACGTGAAAATTGGGTCAATTCCTGAAAAAAAAACTTTCGAAACCTAGTAGCATTAAAGCCAGAAAACGAGAACTTAATGCGTTAAAAACACAAAAAAGATTACAATTCAATTCAGTAGAAATAATATGAAGAATAATCATTCTTTTTTTGTTGACATTAAGCTACGAATGGACCAAACTAAGAGAAAGTTAATGACAAAGTTTAATAAGCCATTATTTAATTAAAAATCAAACACTTTTAAAAGTGAAAATGACCTTAATCTTTCGAGTATAGAATCTAGATACATTATTTGCAATTGCTTAAGAAAACAATTAGACCAATCAAGAATGAGTTTCAATTTGAATTGTTCTGTTCCTTAATTAACATGAAAAAGATTTAAAAAAACGACCGTTTCAATACAATCCGATTTTTTTTTGGATTGTAACAGTCCCAGATTGGACCAAATCCAGACCTGCTATTGTTCTTTGTCCATTAAGAACATTCAAATGTTTTGAATGTCATAGATCTAGATAATTGGTTAGTTAAAAGGTTAAAAATAAAAGCTTCGTTTTTGATATTCATATGGTAAAATTAGCAAAAAATGGCAAAATTGTTTTTCCAGACAATTCTCAATGGAATTGTAACTAGCACCAGCTCCCCTTTTTAGTTCAAAACAATTGTGTTAGTTTTTGGATGTGTAATTCCGGCAAATTTAATCGGTGTGAACTAAAGTAGCTTATTTTAGGCAATTTTTGATGAAAAAGGCTGAATTTTGAAATATTTAGTCAAAGTTTTTGCCAAAAAAATAAAATCAAATTATTCAACAATACTTTTTTCCTAAAAATAACTTTGGCAATACTATTTTAACGAATTTTTACATATTATAGCAAAGTTGAAGAAATTTTCGGCAAAATTTCCGGAAAATGTGAATAAAAATAACGCAAATCGGTCTAATATTTACAAATTTTTAAACCACGATAACTAAGACACTAGAAAACGAAAATCATAAAAATCTTTTCATCCTGCATGTTCTACGCTGGGCGGGATTTGTAAAGGATAAAGTCTGTTCAGTTTCCGTCCTCGCAGCTACTGTTTTTGGTTTTTTTTTTGATAAATCAACACTGAAATTGAAGAACTGAAATTTATGATAGGTCTATTATGTAAGCTCTATTCTTAAATTGCTACAATTATTTACGATCTGTGCTTGAAATTTTAAAACTATGAAAAATCAACGCTTAAATATCGTGGTATTTTCTTTTCAACGCTTCAAGATTAGATCTCACATAAATGCATTCATCCACAATTCTTACATTTTTCGTTTCTTAGTGAATTTATAAAAATCTGTTTTGAAAGGTTTCACTCTTTTTGGCGTTATCTTGTCAAATCTCGGCACCACAATATCACGGATTGAGCTAAAGTTCACCGTGAAATGTCTTAGTCAAGCAAAAGTCGAGCATGATAGCTTGGGTCGAGAAAAAGTCCAGCTTGAAGAGCTTTGTTCCACGAAAGTCGAGCAGACGCTTTAATTCGGGCAAAAGCCAATGTGAAGCCGTTGTTTGCTAATGTCGAGCTTAATCAAAGCAGACCCGAGGTGGGCTCCTTTTACAGCCATAAACTATAAAGAGCTAGGGCTACTTATTTCAGCGCGCGAAGTAAACTTACCTATATCTCTCAGACTAACCGACTCAGTAAAACACTGAATGTATACTTCAATTATAACGATGTATAAAAGAGTTAACACCGGAGTCAGAGGTATACACATCGTGCAACTACTCTATTAGACTGACAATAGTTAGTGAAGTTAGCGCTATATAAAAGAGAATAGTGTCTTCTTAGTCTCTGATTGTATGAAGGTGTACATCCAGTATTTCTACTGCTACATAATTGTTACTTCACAGGGTATTTGCGTCGAGCATGGTCTTTTCATAGGTCGAGGGTCTATACCAGGGTATGTTTAGATGATAGATCGGGCGATAGAGACAGTGCATTTGGCAGACATCTACTATGCCACAATTCCCAATCTCAATCTCCATCTCTCATTGGTGGAGGTGTACACGTACGACACTCCTCAAAGCGACCCAACCAATGGCATGACAGGTCATTACTGTTCATATTAATAAAAAAAATTGCAATTAAGATTTCAATTTAAAATTAGCTGAAGTCCAATAGATACCAAACAGGAACTGAGAAAATATTGCTCGGGAAGATCAAACATAATATCCAGTTCATAATACCAGTTCAAACATTAGTTCATAATTTTCTAAGTAATTTCTCGTGCTCGCTCATTTTCATAAAACAGTTCTTAACTCAAAAGTTTCTCTGACTGAAAAGCAGAGGAGGAGACTGACTTGAAACAAAATGGCATGCTGTACCAAGTTTTATTTCACTGGGGTCTCCCAAAATTGAGGAACACGTAAATCACTTTTCAGTATAGGTTTGACTCGTTTTAAAGTTTTCTCAAACGCGCTGAATTTTGTCTACGGATGCGCTGAATTTGCGCTGAATTTTTGTAAGAAATGCGCTGGAAAAAAGTGCTGAAACTTTTGCAAGAAATGTGCTGAAAATGCACTGAAATTATGTAAGAAATGCGCTGAAAATGCGCTGAAATTTTGAATTTTCAGCGCCTTCTCTACAATTCAGCGCATTTCAGCGCATTCAGCGCATTTCTTACAAATTAATGCGCTGAAACGGCGCTGACATCTCGACCCGGGAAGCTACTATGATCAGACTTTTTTTGTTAGAGAATCTTATTTATGTTAAGAATTTGACTGCCATTGTTGGAAGTCAATTCCGGCCATACGTTTAGTTGCGATCATATTTTGGCTGGTTTGATTTCATTTATGATGGAGACTTTGTCTCGCGCAAGTTGATCATGCTCAGACTTTATCCGGTCTAAATTCGGCCTCTGCATAACTTATGAACTTATGTAGACGTAAAACACTGTGCTCCTACGTAAAACACTGTGCTCATAGACGTAAAACACGGCGCTCCTACTGTATTTTTGGTTGTATGATTATAGGCAATAGCCTCAAGCGGGGTATCTGAAAAATAATAGATAATGGTCTATGTTATTGAGTGGGTTTTAGGTGCCAATCAAGTGCTAGATACCTTCCTAGTGGACCACTCGAGCAGTCTGGACTACCTGCCCAATCACGACAACGCAATTCTCATCCTCTCTCGCTCCTTCTCAGGCGGGGACTCCGAGGTTGTCGGACTTGCTTACCAGGATACCCTTTGTGACGTCATCGGATCAGGTGGGCTGTTAATCTGGTGGTGATGTGAATACGCACATTGATTGAAATAAGAAAACTTTCCCAGTTTATGGTTAACTTTAGTACGGTCGAATTTTTTGTAAACTCCGTATACCTAGAGTCTGAATAGAGCTTTATCAAGTTAAATTTTCAAATGATTAATTTCGATAGCAAAAATTAAAATTCCAGCAGTAAATCGCATCTGATTGAGAACCGTTTATCTTTCAGATTATAACCCAAATTGAGCTGCCAGACCCAGGCCACCTCTGATGAGTCAAGTTGGGGCGCACCAGGGGGCATAGTGCGACCTAAATTTCAGGCTCTGGAAATTTTTGTAGTAGCGCGATGATCTGGACAATGGTCGCCCAAAGTGTGATTAGAGACGAAAGTCTGGATAGGAACTGATAAGAGATCGCTTGGGTCTGGCAGCTCACCGTGGTTTACTTTTTCAGCAGTCAAAGTTTGCTTCAAAAAAGCTCAGAATGAACGGCGCAAGAGCAAATGTGTCTTAGCAATAATCGGTTTTTGATTATAATGAGATGGAATAACTAACAACGTAGGATGATCAAATAACGATACGAAAACCATCTTGACAAAGCGTAGTTGATTTTCATAAGTCATTTTGAAATCTTGCAAGAAAATAGTTGCTCCTTGAAATGGTACAACACTGTTTGCTTCATAAATTAACAAAACTGAAATGTAGAAACTGAAAGCAGAGACCTAAGGTAGGCAATGATGATGAAATCCTTTTAATCACTCATGAAAAAATTTTAAATAAGTTTAATTAAAAACTGCATCACCTCAAGGTAACTTGCATAATATAACGGATTGGAAACATATACTGGTTGAAACAAAACATTCATGATTCATTTGTTTTCATCAGTTTGTTTCTCAAGGTTGAGTTTTTCCGCTCTTGTTTTTATACTGTAACTACAAAGTTGGATCTTTGAATAATTATTCAAAAAATGCTCGATGAAAAATCTTGTTGAGGCAGGTTTTGCATAGACATGTGCATCGGAGGATTACTGAATTATTGCCGAAGCAGATGTTTCACTAAGAGAAAAATTACCTGATGCAACAAAACGATGCAATAAAAGAAGGAGATATGTATCAACCGGGAGAGATATTGTTTTCACAAACTAAAAAACTTTCAATTTTCTCAAAACTGGCGTGAGATTTAGTTGTTCTGCATACAAAACAAAACTTTCATATGATTTATCACTTTCTGATGCCATATTACTGTGATACTGCCATAATGTAAGTTGAAAAAAAAGCTAAACAATCAATCAGACTATGCCTGCCAACTGCCAAGAACTTTTAACCATCACGATAAAAAGCAGTAAGTCTGTCGTAGAATCTCTTTTCTATCTCTAGGAGGATACAATCCACTGGCTGGCATTGCTGCGCTGGTAGAGCAAAAGCCGCAGTTAACAACAAGCTCTACTGAGCCTGGTGGCTAACAACATAATAATTTTGATTCAGCAGGCTGACCTGATGTTTGGTTTGTTTACTTACTGCAGTGACACCAACATTTATGCACTATATAAGATTGTGATGACTGTGACTAAATATGTGATTGCAATGCCATTTCTCATTACTCCGGGCTAACTTTAACTTTTAGTTATCGTATTCAATGGTTTCGTAATATTTTAGTGAAACAAGCATACTGAAATATCCATTTGCTTGACAGACGATAATTTTCAATAAATTGCAAAGCTCTCTAAAAGTGCTAAAAAGAAACAAATCTTTTTTTAAAAAAAAACTTTTTAAAGCTCTGTGAGGAAGGAAAAGTAGGTCAAATTGTAATTTTAGGTATACTTTTACAAAAAAAATGTCTACATTAGAAAACTTTAAACCAAATTCAAATATTCTTATGACATTTAATACCTCGAAAGTTTAACTGATGAATTGATACTTTTTTTAAAAATGAAGAGACGACAAACAGTAATCTGAACATTCACTTGCTTTATAGTAACAAGTCACTCATGGCCAGGCTGCGGAAATTTCTGAACAGTTTTATATCCGTGGTTAGCTGTTTTAATAACTTTAGAAAAATTGAACGATAAGCTAGCAAAAAAACGTGAGAAAATTTTTCTGAGAAGTTTGATTACTGTTTCGCTGGGCTTAAAAATGATATCTTAGGTTATTTAGGCCTGCAGATATCAAAATTGAAGACATTTATCCTTATTCTGGAAATCGGTACTCATTTTCTCTCCTCAAATCCGTTCTGCATCGAAACTTAAAAAATGATATATATCTTTCCCACAAAACCACATGAGAACGAGTCAAAGGGGCTAAATAGTGTCTCTTTGAGTGGCACTTGAGATATTAAAATCGAACAAGGAGGCTCGGCAGTGTGCGTACGCATATATTTTTTCGACTCCTTTCATCCAAATTCTTGACTTAATTCGCTACCAAATGATGAAGAGATGGAAAACATTCAAAAATGTACAAATCATTCAATAAACAACCAATGAAACAGGATAATAACACGCTAGAGGGCCGATCTAAATTGTTGGCAATAGAACTAATAGAAAGGAGAATAATAAAAATCAAACAACAAACATTATTTGCGACCAAAACTCGATACCTATAATAAAAAAAATCATAAAAGAATCAAAATCGCATCATATAATAACCAAAACAAAACAATTTGAATTATGCTTCATAAGAAAAGATATGGGACCTGTCACCAATCCGACTGGTCAACAGGTTGACAAAAAAGAGCAAATAGGTGCAAAGTTCAAAAATACTTCTCCGTTTTTGAAAACAATTAATTTCACAGTTATTAACGTCATCAGATACCAACTGAATTCGCTAAAATGTTCATTTATGTCCACATGGGAAGCAGTTGGAAAATGGAAGCACAACTCGTTGATCAGTTGTGATCAACAGATCAACGATTATTGTTATGATTAAAAAAACCAAAATTCCTTTGAAATGTACAGATATATAGAAATCTAAAAATTTGTGAAATCTCGCAGTAACAGTAGTAAAAAAGCCATGAAACAAATGTTTGAAGTTAAAACCGTTACAAAGATTAATTTATAGCTAACTGGAAACGGGTTTTGACCTGTGCTTACAGAGACTGAGCTACAAATCGACCAAAAAAATTTTAAGAAAGACAAAGCTCAAAATTACAATTTAATTTTTGAAAACAGATATTTTCAAAAGTCATAACAGACTTATGATAACAACAAAAAGCGATGAATTAAGTTTCAACGCGTCAGGTAGCCAATTGGTCCTGTTAATATTGAGACTAAGTCTTTGGCACACAAAAAACAAATACATAACGAAGCCAAAAATCAAAGAGTTTTACGACATAGCACTGTTTAAGGCACCATAGATATAAAATTTTACCTACAATAACTGTAAGTCGATATTTTTCCTTCATCTTAAAACCAACCAGTCTTCCTTATAAAAGGACAACTTAGACATGGTTACAAAAAGAAATCCAGAAGTTGAACATTATAGAAATCAGTATAAAATTGATTCAGTCTAGAAAAGTTTTTTTGAAACTAAATAGTCGAAGCAGTCAGTCACAACGTATAAACATATGCAAAAAAAATATTTGAATAAAAAAAACGAAAGTAATTGAAATTTCTAATGAGCGAGAGTGAGTTACATGAGCACAAAAATAAAAGCAAAAAGGAGGCAGAAAAAAAGTCTTTTTATAAATTTATTTTGAAAGTCATTGAAACCATCAGATATGAACTGAAAGTTTTAACTAGGTTAAGATGTACGTCTTGGAGATGCAATTAAGATCTATCGTTATTGGGAATATGCTGTACAACAACGAAAAGAAAGACAAAGATAGGCAAAATAAAAAAACCCACAAAATTTCGAGATAACAATGTATCAGCCCAAAAAGCATAAACTATTCAACAAAAACAGTAAACTTATCCAGATGCTCTTTTTTCAACGTTGTGCATTTCCCTTACAATGCCTTCCTTTAATTCGCCGGGTCAATATTGTGATAATTTGACAAGGAATCAAAATGAACAAATAAGATGTGCAATTATGATTAAAAACAAAAGAAAAACTGAAAACGCGTAGTACCAAAATAACGCAACCATTAGTTGAACATAAATTCCATCTATTTTTACCGAGAGTGCGCCCGAAATTGAAAAAAATAAGTTGAAATAGTGGCAAAGTTTGTGAACGGTTTTATATCCGTGGTTAGCTGTTTTAATAACTTTAGAAAAATTGAACGATAAGCTAGCAAAAAAACGTGGGAAAATTTTTCTGAGAAGTTTGATTACTGTTTCGCTGGGCTTAAAAATGATATCTTAGGTTATTTAGGCCTGCAGATATCGAAATTGAAGACATTTATCCTTATTCTGGAAATCGGTACTCATTTTCTCTCCTCAAATCCGTTCTGCATCGAAACATAAAAAATGATATATATCTTTCCCACAATACCACATGAGAACGAGTCAAAGGGGCTCAATAATGTCTCTTTGAGTGGCACTTGAGATATTAAAATCGAACAAGGAGGCTCGGTAGAGTGCGTACGCATATATTTTTCCGATTCCTCTCATCCAAATTCTTGACTTAATTCACTACCAAATGATGAAGAGATGGAAAACATTCAAAAATGTACACATCATTCAATAAACAACCAATGAAACAGGATAATAACACGCTAGAGGGCCGATCTAAATTGTTGGCAATAGAAATAATAGAAAGGAGAATAATAAAAATCAAACAACAAACATTATTTGCGACCAAAACTCGATACCTATAATAAAAAAAATCATAAAAGAATCAAACTCGCATCACATAATAACCAAAACAAAACAATTTGAATTATCCTTCATAAGAAAAGATATGGGACCTGTCACCAATCCGACTGGTCAACAGGTTGACAAAAAAGAGCAAATAGGTGCAAAGTTCAAAAATACTTCTCCGTTTTTGAAAACAATTAATTTCACAGTTATTAACGTCATCAGATACCAACTGAATTCGATAAAATGTTCATTTATATCCACATAGGAAGCAGTTGGAAATTGGAAGCACAACTCGTTGATCAGTTGTGATCAACTGATCAACGATTATTGTTATGATTAAAAAAACCAAAATTCCTTTGAAATGTACAGATATATAGAAATCTAAAAATTTGTGAAATCTCGTAGTAACAGTAGTAAAAAAGCCATGAAACAAATGTTTGAAGTTAAAACCGTTACAAAGATTAAATTATAGCTAACTGGAAACGGGTTTTGACCTGTGTTTACAGAGACTGAGCTACAAATCCACCAAAAAAAATTTTAAGAAAGACAAAGCTCAAAATTACAATTTAATTTTTGAAAATAAATATTTTCAAAAGTCATAACAGACTTATGATAACAACAAAAAGCGATGAATTAAGTTTCAACGCGTCAGGTAGCCAATTAGTCCTGTTAATATTGAGACTAAGTCACTGGCACACAAAAAAACAAATACATAACGAAGCCAAAAATCAAAGAGTTTTACGACATAGCACTGTTTAAGGCACCATAGATATAAAATTTTACCTACAATAACTGTAAGTCGATATTTTTTTTTCATCTTAAAACCAACCAGTCTTCCTTATAAAAGGACAACTTAGACATGATTACAAAAAGAAATCCAAAAGTTGAACATTATAGAAATCAGTATAAAATTGATTCAGTCTAGAAAAGTTTTTATGAAACTAAATGGTCGAAGCAGTCAGTCACAACGTATAACCATATGCAAAAAAAAAATATTTGAATCAAAAAAAGTACGAAAGTAATTGAAATTTCTAATGAGCGAGAGTGAGTTACATGAGCACAAAAATAAAAGCAAAAAGGAGGCAGAAAAAAAGTCTTTTTATAAATTTATTTTGAAAGTCATTGAAACCATCAGATATGAACTGAAAGTTTTAACTAGGTTAAGATGTACGTCTTGGAGATGCAATTAAGATCTATCGTTATTGGGAATATGCTGTACAACAACGAAAAGAAAGACAAAGATAGGCAAAATAAAAAACCCACAAAATTTCGAGATAACAATGTATCAGCCCAAAAAGCATAAACTATTCAACAAAAACAGTAAACTTATCCAGATGCTCTTTTTTCAACGTTGTGCATTTCCCTTACAATGCCTTCCTTTAATTCGCCGGGTCAATATTGTGATAATTTGACAAGGAATCAAAATGAACAAATAAGATGTGCAATTATGATTAAAAACAAAAGAAAAACTGAAAACGCGTAGTACCAAAATAACGCAACCATTAGTTGAACTTAAATTCCATCTATTTTTACCGAGAGTGCGCCCGAAATTGAAAAAAATAAGGTGAAATAGTGGCAAAGTTCAAATGGTCACCGACATTTTCTAAAAACAAATTTATTCAAAAACATAAAAGACATTAGATAACAACTGTGAAAAAAATCTAGGCTCTTTTATACCTTCTTAAAGCTAATTGAATCTCTCCTTGGGGACACTAAGTCATTGGTCTACAAAAAATATAAGAAACCAAAGCAAAACGCAAGATGTCCATAAAATGTTTACGAAAACAATTGGTCAGAGCCTTAAAAAACATGAGCTTAACTCTGAAACCTTAATATAATCTCGTTGGGTGTCCTTTATTGTGAATAGTATATGTCATTAATTGAGCCCTGATTCGAAGTTCTGGCTTGTAATTTACATAAAAAACATTTACATTTACATTTACATTTACATTTAAATTTTTTGGAAAAAATGCACCGCACGATTGAAATCTAAAAAATGTTTATCATGAGGATCCAAGGTGAGATCAAGATCAACCCAGATATTGCTGCTCGTCTGACAAAACAATCAATTGTTGAAACGGTTGCAAAATAGATCAATTATATACAAATTTTTTCAGTTTGTCAAAAATAAATAATGCCTTTTGTATAATTGTTGAGTTTAAATTTGCAAAAAATTGGCAAAATTATTATTGCAGAAAACTCTTACAGCCAGCGGGAGTACAACTAGCACTTTTTTGAGCTTAAAAAATTATGGTTGCAGTTTTAAGGCGTCTGCTTTCAGCAAATTTAAAGCAAGCAGGCTAAAACAGCAATTTTTTTGACAAAAAAGGTTTGAATTGTGAAAAAAGTGGCATAGATTCTAACCAAAAAAACTCGCATCGAACAATTCGACAACCCTTCTCTATCTTTAGAGATAAAATCAATATCACTGCAGTTAATAATTTCAACATATTTTAGCAAAATTGACGAAAAAATTGGTCAAAAATGCGAAAAACAGCTGAATTACGTCTAATATTCACAAAAATTTAAACCTCAATAACTCCCTATAAAAAGAGGAAATTGAAAAAATCTTTTTTTATCCATATTCTGCGCTGGATGGGTTTTCTAATGATATCACTCACAACTCTCTACAATTATTATATCGATCGGCCAAAATTGTCTGAACAAAAAAACCATCTGAGTATATAGTTCCTCCACCGTCAAGAGGGGTCGGAACAATTATAAACAATATAAACAATAATCTGTAATAATGGCCATTAAAGTCGACTTAAAGTATGATCATATCCATCATCGGTCGACCACCCAGGCTGAGGTCCCAGACGGAAGCAAGTATGTCCAGACCGAAGATGAACGCACGAGGGGGGCGTCGTGCGTTCAAAATTACATAGTCTGGAAACATCAAAAAACGCACGAAAGTCTGAACATGAACGCACGAAAGTCTGTCGAACGCACGAAAGTCTGGACATGAACGCACGAAAGTCTGAACATGAACGCACGAAAGTCTGTCGAACGCACGAAAGTCTGGACATGAACGCACGAAAGTCTGGACATGAACGCACGAATTTTAGTGCGTTCATGATCAGACTGTCGTACGATAGTCTGGACATGAACGCACAAAAATTCGTGCGTTCATGTCCAGACTAAAAAACTAACCTTATGCTTGTAGATGCCCATTGAAGATGAAGATGCCAGGGTTCCATGAGTCCAGAAATCCAAATATAAAGTCTTTTTTTACGTGAGGTACATGAACATCTTTATACTAATAGTAGACATCCTTTTTTGCTGGCGTGAGCAAAATTCTATGTGTCTAGACTTTTTTGACACTCATTCAAGAAAGCTAAAAGCAACATAAACATATATCATACATCATAAACACACATCATAGACTCAAACCAGAAGACCGAAGCGAGACAACGCGAGACGAGCGAGAGAACGCGAGACGAGCGAGAGACGAGCAAGAGAACGCGAGACGAGGACAACTCCTTGCCTTGACCCGATCAAAAATACTACATTTCAGAAGTAAATTTTTAATTTAAAAGCAAATTTGCGTATGAAAAGTTAATTTTTTTTCCAAGGCTTTATAGGCTTTATAGGCTTTATATACACAAAGATTACTGCATACCAAGTTTTGTTCGATTTGGGAAACTCCTTGACCCGATCAAAAATACTATATTTCAAAAATGTTTATTCACAATAATCGTAAGTTCCCGTATGGAATACCAATTTTTTTTTCTAGAAAAGCAATAGTAAAAATTGTTTTTGTTCTTCCTTTTACGTAGAAAAAAAGAACTGCATTTAGAGTTTGGTTTGATTTGGACGACTGCTTGGCTGAATAAGTCAGATTTTTCAAAAATAATTATTCGTAATAAACGGAATGGACATTTTCGAACAGTCTGGACATTAAATCACGAAAACCCGGTGAACGAAACTAAATCTGGGGAAAACATAAAAGTCTGAACGTGAACTCATCTTAAGACTGTCGAAGGCTCAGAAATCTGGACATGAACGCACTAAAACATGGTGAAATTAATAAAATCTGATGAACGCACGAAAGTCTGTTGAAGCGCGAAAGTCTGGACATGAACGCACGAAAGTCTGGACATGAAAGCACAAAAATTGGTTGAACGCACGAAAATTGGGTGAACGCACGAAAGTCTGGACATGAACGCACAAAAATCGGTTGAACGCACGAAAATTGGGTGAACGCACGAAAGTCTGGACATGAACGCACGAAAGTCTGGACATGAACGCACAAAAATTGGTTGAACGCACGAAAATTGGGTGAACGCACGAAAGTCTGGACATGAACGCACAAAAATCGGTTGAACGCACGAAAATTGGGTGAACGCACGAAAGTCTGGACATGAACGCACAAAAATCGGTTGAACGCACGAAAGTCTGGTGAACGCACCAAAGTCTGGACATGAACGCACGAAAGTCTGGTGAACGCACGAAAGTCTGGACATGAACGCACGAAAGTCTGGTGAACGCACGAAAGTCTGGACATGAACGCACGAAAGTCTGGTGAACGCACGAAAGTCTGGACATAAACGCACGAAAGTCTGGCGAACGCACGAAAGTCTGGACATAGGCAACTTCCGTCTGGGACGGTCTGGACATAGGTACTTTCCGTCTGGGACGGTCTGGACATACTTGCTTCCGTCTGGCACCTCAGCCTGGGCACTGTCTTTTCATACCCGATATCGGTCGACCACAATTTTCATAAGTCGACCTCTCGACTGGGGTATCCACTTAAGTAAACAATTTATGATTACAATTATAGTTTTCATAAGGAACTTTACTTTTCCAGGCAGCTGGATTAAAGACGACACGAACTCAATTGAGCAACTAGCCGGAGTGTTAGCCCACGAGTTGGGTCACAACTTTGGACTGGGTCATAACCCCACCAACCCCAGAAATAGGTGCTACTGCGGAAGGGAGGCATGTGTCATGGATGCTGTGGTGTCTTCCTCGGCTCCTGATGCCTTCACCTCCTGTCAGATGGAAAAAATCAAAGACTATATTGAAGAGGGTAAAACCATAGTCGATTAGATTACTTTACTGAAGTGTTTGATAGTTTGTATCTATCATTTGTTAATTACCTTTGATAGTTTGAAAACAAGGCGACAGCTTGATGCTAGACTCATTGGCTACGTCTTTAAAAGTGAAAGCCTCGAACGATTGAAGAAGATCTGACGGGAAAAGGTACAGGTCTTTACCATTGTAGCTCCCCAGATTAGTATACATATAACGTATAACTTTAAACCCCTCCCCCAATACTGTAAATATACCATAATTGGAGGGAGGCTATGATGGAGATGAACCAAAGGTATAGGGCAAATTGAGTATTTAAACATTTTTTCGTTATTCAGATATGAGCGGTAATGCAAAACTCGCTATAGACGTGTTCTTCCGCAAGACTCCTACAATTTGAGCGTGTTCTATTGCATTGGTTTTACAAGATATATAGCATGTTAATTTGCGACGAAACATCAAGCGAGTGGAGAATTTGCGCCCAATGAAAATGGCGAAGTTTGCAAATAATAGAAACCCACTGCACTGGGGATCATTACCTGAAAAGATACTATTTTCTTACATAATAACGTGCTATATAATAACACATGATTTGTAAGGGGGGGGGCGTAAGAAACACTGCGGGGAAACAGAATATGTCCGACTTTTGAGCGTGCAAAAAAAATTACCATTTTTACTCTCTATCAATTGCCAAATGAAAAAATTTCTTTAATCACACTCTCGTACACAGGATCAGCCATGTGTCTGCACAATGAGCCCTCAATCCAAGTAGACGCACCCTACTGTGGGGACTACCTGGTCAATCAGGCATCCGAGCAGTGTGACTGTGGGTCTGTTCACACCTGTGAGGACCCCTGTTGCAACCCAAGAGACTGCACTCTGATGGAGGGTGCCACCTGTTCGAGTATGGACTTGTGCTGTGATAATGTCACTTGTGCAATCAAGAGTAAAGGTAACTGCACCTGTTCGAGTATGGACTTGTGCTGTGATAATGTCACTTGTGCAATCAAGAGTAAAGGTAACTGAAACTGTTGTGAATATGCTTAGAACCACAATACAAAAATTTTAAGAGAAAAAGTCCGCAGTAAAACAACGGCAGTCTCATTGACTTTTCCCAAAAATTTGCATTATTCTTGCATAACCTTGCTGTCGAAAATGCAAGACTCGTACAAGATAACGGTCGCTTTTACGAAAGAAGCGTAATCCTGCCATAGTGTAAAGCAACATCCAAAAGCAACATCCTGCCATAGTAAAAGCAAACACATTTCCCCATGCCTGCAGACAGTGTCAAATCATTGAGATGGTTGCTCTTTAAACTGATCTAAGTTCAACTTTTTGAACATTCT
>NC_134470.1:25752426-25829926 GCF_964194025.1 Convolutriloba macropyga
TGATAAAAATTGAGATATTGACAAAATAAAATTCAGCTAGCGCGAGACCGTTGCCCAAATTTCGAGCCCAACTTATTTGCCGTAGGTCAAGGCAACTGCATGGTTAGAAACTTACAAATACGCGTTAAAGTCATATTGAGAGGAGATTAACTATTCAGAAGATCCCCTTGTTCCGCAGCACTTGTAAATAAACCCCCTCCCGCTATCGAGAATTCCTACCTGCTAATTGTCCAGTTTTTAACCCGGTTGCTCTGTGTTCTCTTTAGACTGGAGGCATATGAAATAGCTCTGATTGTACTTGGCTGTGTTGGCTTCTGTGTAGCTCTCTGCTGGGCCACTTGTCTTTGCTGCTTCTTGGGAATCTGAACCACACATATGACGAATTTAAAAGAAGGAAAGGAAAAAATCTAAGGACGATCTAACTGCTAACATAGACACGCGTTCAATGAATTGATCTCATTAGCAGCAGCTCTGTCAACGTGATCATCAAAAACGCTCAAAACTTTCTGAATACAATGAATCGGTTCTGATTTATGATACAATGAATGACACAATGAATTGGTTCTGAACTCTGAACGAGAATGACCGAAGTGAATTTTGCTTGAAGTTACTGTAATTTGTACGCTTCGTTTTAACAGATGAGATGGAAGAGTTCGGACAATTTTCCAGGAAACTCGAGTGAAAAATTACACATGATCAATATATACTTCTCAGGTGATGCTGAAAATTAAAATTTCTGTTTAAGGGTCTTTGTTTAGAAAAACAGTTCGATTATGTTTTCCAACCGGTTTTACCAAGAATACTAAATGATTGCTGAATCATAGCACATTTTAATCTGTATTTAGTCACCTAAGACACAGCCGAATATAAACAATAAATGCATTCAGAAAAAAAGAAATCAAAAATAGAGCTCTCAAGTTGTACCAAATGGAATCAAATAGCTTCAGATGACATCAGAAGCAGGATTCAAGTTTATAAGCACTATTAGTTCCACAATTGTTGTTATGCCTGGCTTCTAAATTGAGTTTCTAAAATGTTGAACATGTCAGCTGAACAACCAATTTGGGATGATCTCTGTAGAAGAATTCCGATAACGTTTGTATTTTTTCAACACCACAAAAGGTTTTTAATTGCTCTCAAACGAAGTTTGTAGCAATTATATTAGTCCTGTCGGTCTTTTTTTATGCGATTTTTCGCTTGACCAATTTTTCGTCTGACGCTTTTGACTTTTCGTCCTCAAAAACGGGATAAACAGGTAGCGCCCAGCGGGCATTATGTGCTCTTAGAGCCTTTCAGGTCTGTTTCAGCTCAAACTGTCTTGGAGACTTATACTTATACTTATGGTGTGAGGGGCGGTTCTTAGAGGTTGACACCCCCCCCTTTGTTGACCCCCCACCCCCACTATTGGCTCCACCCCCCCCCCCCCCCCACCGCGCTTTTGCCCCCCCCCCCCCCCCCACCCAGTGCTGCCCCCATCAGCCCCCGGTGCACCCCCCCCCCCCGTGGCTAGCTACTGACCAAGCCAACCGCTCGCCGGTCGTTTGAGAGCAATTCGCCCGACGTTAGTCGGTTATGTTTTGTTTTCATTCAAAAAACTACAAGGAGGCATGGTAATGCGCGGTCCAACATAATGTTCCGACCAAGCTCATCCACAGCTTTGACTGAAATGTTTTCCAAATGAGGAAGAGATTGAAAACTTTCAAAAATTTATATTTTTCGAAATTAAATTAATTTACGAATAAAAAATCACTTTAAAATCAAACCATTAAACAAATCAAGAAATGCTGCGTTAAAAGGCCGATGAATTATGCTACTAAACAGACAAGATTAACAACAACATCAAAGAACAAAAGTAAATTTTAAGTACGACCAAAACTCAATGTCTATTTTAAAGAAGCAATTCCGACTTATTGAAACCATAGAGCATCACATGATACACAAAATAGAAAAAATAATGGTGTTTCACTGAAACGGATTTGGAACCTGTCCTTAATGAAACTAGGTAGCAAGTTGAAAAAAGAAAAAAGCAAAGTTACAAAATATTTAATAAAAACTTGAAAACCATTAGCCATCAGCTGAAATCACTAAATGGGTTCAAATATGACTCAATAGGAAAACAATCTGACCTCCAAGCATCGGGATTACGTCACAAGTCTGCAAAAGAGGACAAATTTAGGCAAAAAAGATAACAATTCAAAAGAGATTAGCACAAAAACCGTGCCAGAGCCAAAATAACCAAATCTAATTACTGAGAACATTAAACAGATTCAATTACCCTGCTTTTCCTCGCCATTATTGTGGAAAAACCACAACAAATTATAAATACTCGAAGCCTAAAGTTTTTTTCTAAAAAAAGCAATAAACACAACAAAAGAAAAAACAATCAGCTATCAACTAAAAACATTAATTAGATGAATTTTTGGGCCCATAGAAGGCCAATGGAACCTTTCATTAGTAGTACTAAGTCATACAAGAAAAAAATCGGATAAAGAAATTAAAGAACAACTATTTCTAGAAACAAATTTACGCAAACAAGGATCAGGCATAAATAAACAATGAGCTTTGAACCCAACATGTAATATATGTTCTAAGGGCTATAATTTACCGTATATAGGATTGGTCAATACCAGAGCAGTTTTTTGCAATGATAATCTTTGCCTGATTTAACTTAAAAAAAACAAAAAAACATTGAAAAAAAAAATTTAAACAGAGGCGAAAAAAATCCAAGTATTTAAAAACCCATGTTTAAGTTTTAAAAAACCATGATATTGTTGCTGATTTTTAAACAAAAATGTATTGTTCAAGTTGTCTGAAATAATTGTTTTTGGTTGAAAAACTCCTTAATAATCAAAAAACCAATAATCAAATTTGAGTTTTTGATATTTATTTTGTTATGTTAGAAAAAAAGACAGGCATAATTTAAAATGTAGAGCATTTTTATAGGACTTGGAAGAAAAACTAAAGTTCTGTGGAGTGTGTAAAGACCGTGCCATGAGTTTTGGGCTTTGCTCTTCAGGCAATATCAAATAGACTGTGCTAAGAAAAAAACAGTTGCATTTTTGATTATGTTCTACATAGTCATTTTAATTTAGTGCAGTAAAATTTCCCTACGATGTACTTATTTATTGTTGTACCTAATTGTGAAGGAAATTTGGAGTCATCTTAAGTTCACTTAGTACCCTCAGTTATTCATATGTCAGTCTGTGGCTCTCTTTCCCGCATCGGGAATTTTATTGTTCATGTGTGTTGTGACTTTTACTGATCTAGTTTCATTAGTTTTATTCTCTATATTTTGCATCTCGCGATCAGTTGCTCAATTTAACTTATCAACCGACAATGGTAATTACTTATCAAGCGAAATAGATAAGCGAAAGATAGGTGATTAGCTAAGCGATTTCTATTTCAAAATTTTGTTGAGTACACTTGCCGCACAAGATAACACAACAGATAAATCGTCAGTGATTCGGATCGCAATTCAAGTACACAATATTAAATGTGTACGACAGATTAAAAAGGCTAAACTTTGAATAATTCAGCAAAAATTTTGGGCAAGAGATCTATTAATACATCTCAACAGCGCTCCTTCTTCTTTGCAGTGGAAAGTGTAGCCGGAGGATTTCGAGAAAAAATACAAAATCAAAATGCGTGGCGATAAAAAACCGGTAGAAAGAAACAGATGAAACTTTAAGTTGAAATTTTTCGAAAGAACTCAAAAAACTATGCAAAACACAATCGACAATAAAATAATAAAACTGGTAAAAAAATTTTTGCAGACATTCTATTATTAGTGGCCTTTATTTCATATATATATATACTAATCGTCTTTAAACTAACTCAAAAGATACTTATTTTTTTGATTGCAAATTCTTTTTCAAATGAGTGATGAAAATCTATTCACGCAGTTCTTTAGAAAGACTTGGCTGACAACGGCAACTTTTAAAGAAGTCAAAAAATTTGCAACTGAGCCCAAAATATTTTGGTTTTGACAATGATGATATGTCTGGCGAAGAAGGGGTGACATTGCATCAGTACAGCCCTCGAACGCACAATCAATTGTTGATACTGCAGCTCGGGTTGAACCGATCTTCAACCCACATCCCTCGCCATTCATTGGAGAGGTATCGGCAACCGATCCCTATATTTGACCTGCGGATCACAGCCCTGATGGAAATTTAATTATCGATGAGGAAGACAATAAAAAACTCGAAAATTTTGAACAATGGCTATTAACTGAAACGATTATCTCAATTGGATGAAGCATCTTTTGCCAGACGTGTTTTCAATGAGACTGAGCGATTAGACACCGAATTCAACAACAAAATTTCGCAAGACTCAAAAATTCAAAAATATTTCTGAAGAACAATAAGCGAACAAAATGTTAGAACGCACTAGATTCAAACTAGAACCATTAGGGCAAGTGAAATAGTCTCTGTTAGAAATCTGTAAGACTTGCTTTGGTAAAATAATTGATATCATAACAAAGAAAAGGGACAAAGAATTGAAAATTAAAATAAGAATATTAAAGTTTTTTGAGAACAGATGGCGTCAAAATCAGCAACATCACTAGCAAAGATCTGAAATCAATAATTAGTCACATTGATGATCCAATATCAACCAATGAGACTGTCTTTACTCGTACTTAGTAATGAGGCCACAGAAATTACCAATAAGCGCCAAAAAAATTACTATTTTTTTTGGCAACAAATAGTATCGGAGTCAGTAAAGCATTAGCTGTGTCGTGCACAATCAGTAATGTGTACTTGACCTTGAGCTGCGAATCAAGTCAGTAATTTTGTGTTGCTTACTTGTGCGGCGAGTGCACTTAACAGAGTTTATAAATGAATTCGCTTAGCGAATCGCTTGTCAATTTTTTGTGTATTATACTCAGCTAGTAAATACGAATGACAAGAATTAAAGTAAATTGAGCAACTGTACTCGAGGTGCAAAACTAAGAGAATGAAAAATGAGTATAAAGTGGTTCTCAGAAATCACAACAAGCATGAAGAATAGTTTTCCCGATGCGGGAATAATGGAAACAGACAAACACATGAAATAATAATTGAACTAAACTTGACTTTGACACATGCCTCCCAGGATTAAGTATGATCAACAAATTAGCACATCGTATAATAATTTTACTGCACCAAATGAATGTTTATGTACAACATTTCTCCCTTTTTGATGAATATTTAAATTGTATAACATGAAATTTTAATAACAATATTGATAAGAAATTAATACTTATTCACAGGTTACGTAATTATCAACAATATATTTACTGGTTATCATAGCCAGTCATAAGTAATAAAATATCAAGTTCTAACATTCTGAGTTTTGACTACATATCTTCTTCATCAATTTTTAAGTCACGAGAAAGACTCTGGTCTGCTGGCAGAATGCGTGGACCAGTTGGAGATACCGCTCCGATGATTGGCGAGGGGAATTGATTCGGAGTAGGTTCCACTTGAGTTGCGGTATCCACAATCGTCTGAACGACTGACGGTTGGAGAGATTCTATATCAACTGCACCTCTTTTTCTGCGAGGTTGGAGGAAATTTGGTGGGCAAGAATTAGTCGACTCGTCAGAGGAATCTTCATTGTCAAACCCATAATATTTTGGACTCTTGCGTGTTCTTTTAGTTGCCCGGGACGGAACATGCTGTAAAACTTCGACTGGTGCTGCAGTTGCGGGTATGGTTAATTCGGCTCGTTGACCTGTTAGGGATGGTGCAATTTTTACCTCAGAACTAAAAATTTGCGGCTCAGGATTAACTTCTTGTTGCGAGGATGTGTCTCTGGCGGTGCAAAATTTTCGGGTACTTTGGGCATGCGAATTTGCATCGCACGAGCAATGCTTGATCTTTTGGAGGAGACTCCGCTTGTCGTCTCCCGTTTACGATGCTTCATTTTTCGATCAACTTTTTGAATACGCGTAGACTCTTTTATATGGCTCAAAATTTTAACCTCTGTTGTTTTTTCGTGCACAAGTGGCCCTCTACGATTGACATAGTCCATTAATTTGGATTTTCGTTCATCGCGTGTGCCAAATTTCGCGATGTCACTGTTCTTGACGGTCACTTCCAGCTTCCCAAGCTCATGAATGACATTTGTGTATTGGTCAGTTTTCTGCACTACTGACCCCGGGGCTAATACCCCATAAAGTCCGTCGAGGTTCTTTTTCGATCGTTTATGCGGGTTTTTCTTCCAAACAATTTTGATTTGCACTGTGTTTTCCTTGAGGGGTATTGGACGGTGTGCTTTTGTTGTGCTCAAGAAACGGGATTCACTGTCATTAGCAAGTCGCTCGCGGATGGAAGCGTCTCTAACAGATTTGCACATGTTCTTTTCGATCTCATCGTTGCTACGATAGTTCCCCCAATGTTTTTCCTGTAGCAACTCAATAGGTGTGACCGTCTCTTCGTCTAAATAATGATATAAAATTTTGTCATAACTTAAATCAGAATGACGTGGTTGAGTACTTATATTGCTAAGCGGGGTATTTGCTTTTCGTCCAAAGTGTGATTTGAACGGCGAAAACTTAGTAGTCCTATGTTTACATCTGCGGAGCTGGTATGGGATTGATTTTAATGCTGCTTTAATGGTGAACGAATTTAATTTTTGTTTGCCTCTTTTATACATGCCAAACGTTGTTTAATTGTACTAATTAATCTTTCTACTAAACCTATTGCTCTATGGTCGTTTGCCGGAGCTGGTATGAGGGTGATATTATTTTTCATACAAAATTTTTTTTACTTGATTACCTATGAGGCAACGAGCTTGATGTATTCGTAATGAACGAGGGACTCCGTGAATATGCATATCATTATCTAAAAATTTTATAACATTAGAAGCATTCGTATTATTAATCTCTGCAGAAGGATATTTTGAAAATCTATCAATACATGTTAAAATGTAAATTTCATGATTTTTCTCATTATTTGTAGGTCCTGCAAAATCTATTTATTTTTCTTGATTTGGGACTATACATGGTGTTCGGAATTATTGTTTTGCAGGGATGATAGATTTTAAATTTTTACCGATCGCAGTGCAAGATTTGCACTCTATTGCTCGGACCAAAAGGTCGCGATTCATGTATGGCCACCAGCAATGCTGGGCTATACATATCATCCCCCAGCTACCCGAATGACTGGCATGGAGGTCATCGACTAGAGCATCCTTAAGGGCGTTTGATATGGCCACCTTCTCGTTCATGCACACACAACCACTGCTTACATGGAGATCCAGCCAGTAGCTGTGTAGATTGGGGTTCAAGGCTTTCAGGCGTTCTTCATCAGAACGGATTATGCAGTCTCTGATTTCTTTTAGAACCGTATCTTTACTCCTGAGAGATGCGATGAGTCCTTTATTGAACACTTTGCCAACCACTTTGTCGAAGGAGAGAACCTGAGGGCTATCGGTGAGCGGGGTGCTGATGTTAGAGTGAGATGAGGATTGGCGCGGCGTGTTCGGGGTTGGGTTTTCCGCGATGGAAACTTGAGGCGAAGTTCAGTTTGATCGAGTTGAGGCTGATTTGCTTTTCATTGATGATACCTGTTGGCTCATTGTTGATGATGTTTTTGATTTTTCAATCGAATTAATTGAGAAAAGAGAAGACAACTGACTTTCAGATTGAGTTTGGGCAAAAAGCGATTTTTTATTGTTTACCAATTAGGCACGTGAATTATTTAAGGTATGTGACTTTTGAGTGCTAATTAAGGAAGGTATTTGAGGCTTATTCTTGATTGACAAGTTAAAGTGGCTTAATTCAGTGAATTGTTGTTGATTTTGGTAAGCGTGTGGCGCCTTTCTGGTATTATGTGTCTCAAATAGTGGTATTTGAGGCTCAATTTGTAGCGGTGTAATTAGATTATTTGTACTATGCGACGCGAGTTTAGAATTAAATGAGTGGTTATTAGTGCGAGTTGCAAATAAGGTATTTGAGGTATGCGAAATATACGGTTGTTTATTTAAATGGGGATTATGCCCAGCGAGTGTTAAATTATTTTGAGTAATGTGTACTTGCGAAGCAAGATTATGATCAGAAAACATGTGATTGGGATTATTAGATTTCATATTATGAAATTGTTGGGCAAGTGCCAATGAATTTTGAGATAAATGACTCGCGAAGCGTATGTACTATTAACTTTCAGACAATTAATGTTGTTTGAATTTTGATTGGGTAATTGCGTGGCGAAGGATGCTTTATTTTTAGTTAAGCATACGCGCCGTGCGTGTTCACTATCTGAATTATTAGTATTAATAGAAGGCTGATTAGAACGCTGCATTTGCAGAGCGAGTGCTGAATTATTATTTGTTAAGCGGACGCGTTGTGCGAAATCATTAACAAAATTATTAGTTTGTTTTATTGATTTTTTTGCTCTATGACTTTGCAGTGCGAGTGATATATTATCTTTTGATTGTAAATTTGGCTCAACGAAATCTATGTTTAGTATTTGCTCAGTATGCTGCCTGCTAGAATTTTCTACTTCAAATTTATTTTCGTAATAAAGTTTATTAAGCGTAAGAGCAGAAATTTTGTGTTTTTGTTGGAGTATACGCGATAACGTCGCAACTAAAAATTCCTCATCATATTTAAAATACTTTTTGCTGGTTGATAAGGGTTGCGGGGTATATAGTCTACAAGTCCCATCTTTGCTCCTGGCAAATGCTCTATTTTAAATTGATAAGGTAAAAGTCTATCAACCCATCGTGAAAAGCGACTGTTATAGCTTTTGTCTGATCTGTGTTCTTTTAAAATTGAAAGAAGTGCTCGATGATCAGTTATGATAGAAAATTTATTGCCATAAAGGTAATTTTTAAAATATTCTATAGACCAAACCATTCCAAGAAGCTCAATTTCGTTTATACTATAACGTTCTTCATTTTTGTTTAAAAATCTAGATGCGAACGAAATCGGTTTCCAACCGTTGACTGTCGATTTTTATAATGCTGCTCCAAGACCAGAGCGAGAGGCATCGCATTTTATACGTGTTTCGGGTTGCGGATTATAATGAATGTTCTCTGTGTGATTCGCGATTCGCGTTTTCATAGCATTAAAGTGTTTAGTGTGTTTGTCAGTCCAAATATATTTGGTAGATTTACGAAGAAGGGGTCGGAGTGGATGACAAAGTTGGGCTAGGTTGGGGATAAATTTACTAATAAAATGAACCAAACCTAAGAATGAACGTAATTTTTTAAGTGTATTAGGTGGTTGTAGTGACAGGATTGCCGAGGTTTTAGTTTCGAGTGGTGATGTTCCTGATTGGGTTATATAATAGCCCAACCAAGAAACTTCTAGCTTTGCAAAATGACATTTTGGAAGATTGATCCGAAGATTATCCGCATCCAGTTTTTTAAGACAATCAAGTACGAGTTTAAAATGATCTTCTTCTGAACCTTTACTTACAATCAATATGTCGTCTAAAAAACAAAATGTGTTTTTAAGGCCGATTAACTTATAGTCCATTGCCTTCTGAAACTCGTCAAGCATATCCGTAAGTCCATAAAACCCTTTTTTAAAACGGTACGTGCCTGTCATGTCACCACTCACAATGTTAAAGTTACAATGTTTATCTGTCTCCAGATGACGATTCAGTGGACTATACGCGTACTTAAGTTCTATAGTAGAGAAATAGATTTTATCCGCTGGTTCTGTTTTATAATTTGTTATGGTTTGTGATATGGAGTCCATAAGTGTTTCAATATTCGGCATTTGATACTTATTCTTATGTATAAATTTATTAAGAATTTTGGAATCCAATGCTCATTTTATTGTTTGGTCTCTTTTAACTGTAATTACAATAGGCGAAATAAAATATTGATCAGAGCAATTATTAAGTTTTTCTACGTATCCTTCTTCAAGAAGTTTTTTAATTTCACTATTGACTCGGTCATGTAAATTAATAGGTACTCTTCCACCCTTTCGATTTTTGGGTTGAAAATTTATGTGAAACTCAGATTTGACAATGTGGATTTTTGATCTGCCAATACGTGAAATAAGTTGCGGAAATTCATTTGCTATGCGACTTTTGAATGGGCACTGAATTGTGATTGTGTTGACCATACTACCGTCATTTGAACTGAGAGTTTGGGTGATTGAAATTCAAGAGCTTCAAATAAGTCTCTGCCAATCGGTGGTTTCAGTCCGTCTTTAACCACCACAAATTCGGCATCCTCAATCCGCCACCCATTACTTTCGATCGGTGCTTGCATCATTCCAATAACAGGTATTGGTTCATTAGCAAATGTTTTAAGTTCTTGAGCGGGTGCTGTCGTCAGCCATCGTGCAAGAGTAGAGTTGTTGACAACTTCCGTAGCGAGAGATTCATTCAAAATACTACACACACTTCCAGAGTCAATGAAAAATCCGACTTGAGTATTACTGATCTGTAAAGTGGTATTCTTGGGTTCAATTTGATTTGTGTTGCTAGCAATGCTAGACACCATATTATCATCTGAACTATCATAGTCAGATGCGCATTGAGGATTGTAATCAGTATTTTGAATTGCATTCACAGACTGGTCTGTTGTAGTTTCCTCAATTGAGTTAACATGAGCACGAATAGGTTCATTTGTGGCCGACTTCGACTTTCGGCATACTCGTGAGAAAGGATTTTGTAAACCACAATTATTGCACGTCTTGCTTTTCGCAATGCATCTATCCTTGTGATTTGCTGACCAAGTCAGACCACAATTACGGCATAATTGGTTCGGCTGTCGAGTAGCGGTTGAAGTAGTTGGTCGTTGATTTGATTGACGAAATAGCCTTTGTGGAAGTATTGCATTGACATGCGATGCGGGTTGTGTATTAGAAATCTGTAGTTGACTCCGTTGTCCGAGTTCCATGTTTATGGCCAAGCGTAAGGCTTGGGGCGGTTCAAGAGTTTCTCTAAGCAACTCTCTCTGTATTTCCGGATCTTGCATATTCGCAATAAAAAGATCTCTGATCAGCGTATCCTCTTGATCTCCAAGGTCACAATTTTCTGACAATTTCTTCAATTTGCCAAGGAAATGCTCGATAGATTCTCCCTTCAACTGTTTGGTCTTGAGAAGCATGTACCTATCAAAGGTAATGTTACACTGACGGATGAATGTAGATTCCATGATATTCCAAAGCTCTACCATTGTCAGTGTGTCCATTTTGAGATGCGGGTTTCTGCTACATATGATCCGTCTTCCTTCAGTGCTCAGACTAAGGTACATCATTGAAACAGTTTTTTGGTCTGCCTGTATCCCTGGCTTGTCTCCACACATATTTCCTATCTCCATTTGTTTCTGACATCAACTTTCCCAATTCATTTTCAATTGCGGGTTTCTTGCCAACCTTTCTCGTTCCGATTGAGCTGAGGAACCCGTTATTGTGTTCTCGTAAATTGATTCTAGCGGTATTTTCGGGTTGTGGTTGGATATTTTCGGGTTTTTGTTCAAGCAGAATGTCTAATGTAATGTTTTCCTTCGCAAAAAGGGCCAACTTTGCCTGCATCCGCCATTTCTCCCACTTCAATGGAGGATAAGCACTCGGTTTTCCCCAGAAAGGTTCAATGCCAAGTGGGGTTCGTTTTTGCGTTGCTGGCTGCGCTATCTCGTACACAATCAGTAATGTGTACTTGATCTTGAGCTGCAAATCACGTCAGTAATTTTGTTTTGCTTTCTTGTGCACGAGTGCACTTAACACAGTTTATAAATGAATTCGCTTAGCGAATCGCTTGTCAATTACTTGTCTATTATACTCAGTTAGTAAATACGAATGACAAGAAATAAATTAATTTGAGCAACTGTACCCGAGGTGCAAAACCAAGAGAATGAAAACTGAGTATAAAGTGCGTCCTCAGAAATCACAACAAGCATGAACAATAGTTTTCCCGATGCGGGAATAATGGTAACAGACAAACACATGAAATAATAAGTGAACTAAACTTGACTTTGACACATGCCCCCCAGGATTAAGTATGATCAAAAAATTAGTACATCGTATAATAATTTTACGGCACCAAATAAATGATTATGTACAACAAGCTGCATTTTACTGATTTTAAACAATTGCAAATAGGGGCACTTGGAATACGTGCATTTTTTAATATCAGTCAATTAAAAAAGGCTGAACGGAGGAGTCAAAAGTTTGCGCTAAAAAAAATGCTTTCTGAAATCGAAAAATTGTTCAAATATGTATTTCTGACTCCACTTTTAAGGTACTTTGTCAGAATCACGCTTCGAATCTGCTCGTTCGCTTGCTCCTTTTACTTTTCCGGAGAAATTAAGATCAGTACTCCAATTTTATTTCTCACTGACGCCAAGAATCCGAAAAAAGTGTCAACAGATCTTTATTAAAAGAGCACACCAATAGAAGCCAAATACTCTGTGTTGTAGAAGAAACCACGAAACACAGTAATATAGAAACGCTCAGCTTTCAGCTTCTCAGTTTTAAAGAAAAACAATTTTCATAATATTTCCCGCTTTTTTAAGATTAAATTGATTAAAAATACTGAAAATGTGAACATAAACAACCAACTAAAATTAGTCAAATATTTGCAAAACTCTGAGCCTCGTCCTTAACTCCGCCCTATTCTACATCGCCATTGTTTTTTTTCACTGATATCTCTTCTAAATTTAAATCAGATTAAAAGAAAATTATCAAAAGCTTTTGATTTGAAATTTTTGTAATTTTCTTGGTTTTTAGCGGTGAATTTGATTTATTCACCGGTTAAGTGGTGAAAAAATTCACCGCTACACACAGAAACCGTTTAAAAGAGAAAAATCCAGGCGAAAAACTGGAAATCCTAAAAAAAAATCACTGTAAATAGTTTCAGTGATTTTTACCGGTACATGGACGTACGATGTACGCTTTTGAGGGAGAAAATATTTTCTCACCGCTTTCATCAATGAAACTATAACTTTTTCTAGAGAAACTAAACCAAAACTCTTGATATTTCAGTCTTCACATAAACAGAGGTTACGTAACTTGTTTCTGAGTTTCAACTGATTTGAATTACTCCTTGTTCCGATTAAAACCCACTGTTTTGAAAAATTATCTTTCGCTTATATTCAACTAAAAGCATATCAAATTTTAACTTTTTCTAGGGAAGATACGCTTAGAATTAGACTTCGCATATATAGGGATCTGGAGGATCTCTGATTTTGAAACTATTTTTTACAGTTTCGCAACTTTTCATGACATTTTCTCGAATTGTTGAGGCTTTTTTCGAGGTTACTTCCTTTCAACAGTGAAGAAATTGTTCCTGAGAAAAAGTCGTTTTTGGGACATTTTGATGAGTTATTTCCATGCCTTGTTATCATCTGATTCAAAATTGTCAGTGTTGGGGGTTCTCAGGTGATTTATTGGGTCTTCTAGTTCGGAGTTTTGTCTAGAAGCATCTATTGCCGTGAACACCATTCTAGTAGAGTTGAGTAGTCGACTCCATGTTGGCAACTTTTCAAACTCAATGACCAGGGTCTGTAATTGTGTTGCTTGTGTAGCGCATATGTGGGGATCACTGTCCTCGGCAAAACAACAGGAGTCTTGAGGTGTGCTCAGAAAGTCCGGTGGTTGAAGCCACAGCTTTGGTATGTCTGATGGGGTGAGGCCTTGTATACCATGGTCAGCGGGATTCGTCATTCCAGAGACGTGTCTCCAATTTTCAGGTTTGGAATTCTTGTGAATTTTAGTCAATCTCTTTGCAATGTACATCTTCTGTCTCTGCTTTGATTGGATCTATCCAAGTGTAGCGTTGCTGTCTATTCAAATGTGTTTTGAACTTGTGGTTGTTGTCATCTCGCTCCCACAGAAAACGGCTAGCTCTGCTCCAGGTTTTGCTGCTTCCAATTCCAGCGTTGGAATGCTCAGCTGCTTGATCGTTGCCAATTTTGAATATCACAAATGGTGATGTGGAAGATCCATCGGTGTTGGTTGTGCTCAGATAAACTATCGCAGCAAATGCACTCATTGAGGAATCAGTGAACGTGTGAAATTAATGGGCTCCATTGATGTTAGGAATCAAGCATCTAGGAGTTTGGATTGAAGTCATGCTGTCGAACTCATCCATCCACTCCTGTAGTTTCTATTGGTAGCATTCTGACAGAGTTTGATCCCAGTTTCTTCCCTCTTTAATGATTTTCTAGCTAATGCATCTAATTCGTATGATGAAATCAGTCCAACTGGATCAAACAGAGAAACTGCCATTGATAGCAGCTTTCTAGGAGTCAGCTGATGTCCTGTGTAGAGAAGCTTTAATTTTCGAACGTTAACTTGTCAGTGATTGGGTCTCACGTCTGATCAAGGATTCCTTGGGCTTTCACTTCTGCCTTGTGTTCCACCAGTAGGTTTTCTAATGCGGCTGGTTTGTTGCTCAAGAACTTTGTAATTTTGAATTTTCCTGTATGTGAAACACTTTTGATCTCCTCTGAACTTCTGCGAGCCTCCTCTTTGGAAGCGTAGGTCTGCATGAAGTCATCCAAATAGAACTGCTGTGCTGCATGATTGATGTGTACGACACCGGATGTTCTTGTTTGTGGTCATTTGCACACTACTGCAGCACAAAAATCGCATAAGAAGGTAAGCATGCGGCTCAAAAACGAGTCGACTATATCTGATGATTGTTTAATTGCCATCTTCTGTCCACAAAAAACGTAGTTAGTCCTAGTCATGTGGTTGGATGCCAATCTGTACGAACATTGCATCGATGTCCACTGCGATTGCCATTGAGTACTGTCTGAAGTGGACAAGAAGGCCATGCAGGTTACAGTGTTGCAGCGTTTTTTACTCTGCAGATTTTGCCTGGTTTCTGTTTGTTGATAACTGAATGATGGTGAAGGTACCATACACAGTGTCTGCGACTGGGGTCTGCAGTTCTGATGTAGTTTTTATCCAAATCCTTTTTGGTTGTTTCCTCGTAGCGGTCTCTCAATTTTGTGTCCCTGTCCAACCTCTCTTGCAGAGCGTGCCAATGAACTCTGGCCATGATGTAATTGTTAGGGAGTGTGATGTCCTTTTTCATGGAAGTCCAATGTGGTATCTGTCACTAATGTGTTTTATGGGATCATTGAGGATTGACAGAGCTTCTTTCTCGTCTGAAAGTTGTCCTTTGCAAGAACACTAATTGAAGTTCACTCCTTCCATTGTTCAGAGAAGCTGGAGAAGATCTTCATCTGGATCGTTTTGTCGTCTCTTGATGTAATTGAAAAGTGCTATGCTTGTGCTGTTTGATTGTCTGACCCTCTTCTGTGTGCAACTCTGAGGTATGGTCCCAGTGTCAAACCAAGCAGAATATTGACTCCGTATGGTGTGCTAGTGGGTCAAGCTGTGAATTGTCTGGGAATTGTTACTGTGAACGCATCTGCTCCAATCAGTATTCCTAACCGATTGTCCCTGATTGTTGAAAAACTTCAGAATTTCGATCAGAACTCCTGGCATCCGAGACTTCTCCATTGCTGTTGCGTACATAGGAATTCTGATCACACGTCAACTGCTGTTCAAATCTCCTATGCCGAACATGAGATATGTTGTTTTAACTGAGTGTTCACCATGAAGTGAAACTATTGGTAGGGTTTTATCTTTGGGTTGTTGAACTTGAAGTACATCGGCAACCTTCTGTATTATTTGTGTATTGTCACTGCCGCTGTCCAGCAGTGCGTAGGTTTCAATGCAGCAATCTCTGTTGAAATGTGTTACTAGTATCGCCTGCGACTGCATCTGCCGTCTGATCCAAGAAGTTTACTGTTGGTTGCTGCAAATTTAGTTTTGTTGCTGAGTAGTTACCTGCTGTTCGACTACAGTGCGCTTAATCTTACTCTGCTGTCCGTTGTTGTTGTTCTGCGTGTTCATCGGCTGAGGGTGGAAGTCATTTTTTCCAGTTGCCCCTGTGTGAAATGCTGCTGTTAGATGCGCCTTGTCTGTTTATATTTCCATTCCTTTGTTTGTAGTTGGAACTCGTCTGCTGCCTTTGGTTTTCGTTTTCAATGTTACGTCGATAGTTTGATTGGTTTTGGTTTGTTTGGTTTCTGAAGGTATTGTTTTGTGGGATTTGATTCCAATTCCCACTTGGTTGTGCGTTTTATTGCTGTTGCCTTGCATCTGTCCTATGGAGTGTTGAGCGATGGAAACCATTGCATTTGTCCACAAGGCCCTTTTTTTGATCAACCCTTTTGAAGAGCTCTTAGACAGTTATGGCAGAGATTGAACATCCTATCGCAACCCTGTTGGTCATACACTGACTTTTCCAAGTATTTGGGAAATCGACGAAGGTTGTGATTTTGTGAGTGGAGTTGACATAACACGTCTGGCGGCCCTTTCTAGAATTGTTTGCTCTGGCTCTCTGCTTTTGTTGTTGGGAGATGTCCTCGCACGACTCTGCATATGACTCTCACCAATCAGCAAAATGGGTAAGGTTAAGTTGCAGCAAGGCTTGGCTTCTTGTGTGTTGATTACATCTGATTATCATGAGAGCTTTCAGTTTGTCTCTGGCCATTCTCAAGAAGTCTGAAGACTTGAGATCAGATTTGAAATTGTGAAGCTTGAATCTTTGTACCAGTCTACTCAGGAAGGATGAGAGGCTCACAAAAGTGTTCAGTTCTTCCAATCAGGGTTTCGGCCTCTACTCTGATTGATCAGTGACGCAGCGACAATATGCTAAGCTTTGCAAACTTTCTGGTCAGTTCAGCAATGGCTTCATCGTAGTAGTCCCCATTGTTGGAGTATCCAATCATGGAATCTTTTGCTTTATGCGTTAGGGAGGAGGACAATATTGTTGTGAATGGTTTTTTTGAAGAAACTGAACCACTGGTGCCATTTTAAAGGATTACCTTTGAAATTATTAATTAATATCTTAGGCAATTCATTGTGTTCTGTAACATCAGTTCTTGGTGTTGCTCCCATCTGGTGGGAAGCTCGGAAGCCATTGCATAGGTTGCTGTTATGGGCGCTGTTATAGTATTCAACATATCCAGTAAAATTGTGCAGCGGTTGTTCATTGTTTTGTGGTGTGTCCCTATGGCCAATGGTCAGAGCAGCTTGGTTATTGTTATGAAAAGAACGTGGTTGTTGCAAAAGCTGCAAAAGCCCTGCTCTGCTATCCTCACTCGCATGTCGGTTCTGTCCTCAAACATGGTTCTCTTCTCTCGATCGACTTGAATTTTGCCAATCAATATCTGTTCTCAGTGCCCTTGTGAGAAATTCCATGTTCCATCCTTTCCCTTCAAAGCTCAGAATGGGTTGAGAATTATCAGGCTCTTCTGAGTAAGGCCAGCCAGCGTTGTTAGTTTCCTGATTGTTGCAGCTTGCAAAAGTGTGTTTCATTGCTCTATTGCGTAAAGGGTACCGTTTTCTCAGTAGATTAGGGGAAGGGGTGCTAATAAGTTAAAAGGAGATTCTGTGTCACTTGCATAGGTTCTGTGTCCTTTTCCTCTCTTTTTGCAATTCAGCTTGCTATGTTTGTTTCGGCAGATTCATTAGCAATTGTTGTCAACTCATCACTTGTTAGCTGTAGCTTCATAATTTCACTGCATCTTCCGTCTAATTGCTCTTTGTGAGACCTCAAGAGTTCCAAAGTTTCATGCAGTATGCTTAGGCCTTCGTTACTATTGCTTTGTTGTTCGAAGAGGTCTATTACTGCGTTCCACTCTATCACTTTTACATTGAGGCTGTTCTCTGCTGCTGATGTTTTGGACTTGTTTGGCATGTTGTCTGTGTGAAGAGAATTGTCTTATTTTACAACGTTTATACTGCACTGTTACTGCACCATGTTTCCTTGTAACAGCCTTATTCTAGATTTGTTAATCTGAACCTATTAATTAAATGAGACTGTTGCTTATTGTGCTTAGCTAATGCTTTTTGGTTAATGTTTTTTGATATCTTTGTGTTTTTTGTTATCTGCTGATGCGTTAAGAACAGATTCAGTGTCACTTGGATGCGTTCAGTGTGCTTTTGCTCTCTGTTTGCATTCAGCCTGTTTATGTTTCTTACGGCAGATTCATTAGCAATTGTTGTCAACTCTTCACTTGTTAGGTGTAGCTTCATGAATTCACTTCAACTTCTGTCTAACTGCTCTTTTTGAGACCTCAAGAATTACAAAGTTTCATAGAGTATGCTTAGGCCTTCGTTACTATTGCTTTGTTATTCGAAGAGATCTATTACTGCGTTGCACTCTATCACCTTTATATTGAGGCTGTTCTTTGTTGTTGATGATTTGGACTTGTTTGGCGTGTTAACTGTGTTAGAAGACTTGTCTTATTTTACAAAGTTGATACTGCACTGTTACTGCACTATGGTTCTTTGTAACGGCCCTATTCTAGATTTGCTAAATTTAACCTATTAATTAAATGAGACTGTTGCTTATTGTAATTAGCTAATCCTTTTTGGTTAATGTTTATTTGCTATCTTTGTGCTTGTTCCTATATCTAATCATTGACGTTTGATACAGCTGTGATGCTTCACTAATCAGAAGCTGCATAGAGTTAAACCTTTCTACTAATCATTGAAAATTTTACAAACGTAGACAAACATGATTTTTTTGTCCAGTTGCCTATTTGTTATTCGAGCGCGACGGAAAAAATCCTAACCTGTGGTGGCTAACTTTTAACTAATATGTGTGTCTATTGACACTGATGGGAGGATAACTTCACGTTTTTATAAACTTACTATAGCACGGGAATACCAAGCCTTGCAACAAATACTAAGTCAATGTTTGTGTGTGTTAGTGGTGCTTTAAATTTCACCTAGAGGAGGACCTACCTTTCAAAATTAATGCGGAATTGGAAGATACTATATTGATCTAACGATACCTCGACGCCTATTATAACCCAGCCTTCGAAATGAGACATTCAATTCAGCAAGTAAGGTTAGCCCATCTGTCGTGACAAGGCATCCCACGCAAGCATCCTTCTCAGGAGAACTCTCATATCAGTCTCACTTAAAGGGAAAGATTAAAAGTCAGTCGGATTTTTTTTTGTGATGTTTTTGATTAAAAACTGTAAAGTTATCAAAACCAGAGTTCAAAGCGTGCTAAAGTGTCAAGTGTCTTAAGTTTCCCCTATATAAAATCAAAATTTCCCCTATCTGAGTCGGGCAAGTTTCATACCATGACAACTTTCCCATGATATTTGTATTTCTGAAAGTCGCAATCAAGCTCTATTTATCCATCATTTTTCGAGCCATTGGCACACAAACTATAGTTAAAAACGGGAAATATCGTACTAAAAATGACATTGAAAGTGAATGTTAACCACTTCTGACTTCTTCAGTAAAATCAACAAATAGAGAGCTTTAATTGAAATAGGTTGGGGAACGGAAATCAGGAAATGAAAAGATTTTAGCGGAGGAAAATGTGGGGGGAAGAAAATGAGGGTGTGGGGTAGATAAACTGTAAAGGAACTTGGTTCCTTTACCGTACAGATTGGTAACTTTAATGATGTATTTGTTTGAAACGCTTTCCAGGAGCTAAGATGCTACAAAACACTACATCTAAAACGTGATAATAATGGACTCAATTTCTGTTCTTTAAATTCAACTCGATCACGCCATTTAAATTTTAATATTTTTTTCTTGGAGTGATTGCTGTATTTAAAATTTTTACAACAGGCCGTCCATAGTACTACAGAGTGGCTACAGAGTGGTTTTTTGTACTACAGAGTGTCTATAGTTTTCCAGAACCACGTCATCAACGCATGTTATCATGTCAAATACGAATTGAACAAGATGAAAAATTTGCATTATTTTATCTCATTCTGCTACTATGTTCCTATGCTGAATCCTTTTCTATACAAATTCGTCCACAACGATTTGCTATAAACTGAACTTCTTTTCAAATTTAACTTCGTTTTGTTTGAAAGATTCTGATATTTTTACCTCATATAGTCAACTTCAATTTTTATCTACAATATGATCACTTGATTATTTTGTCGTTTCGCAAAATCTTCATGCGCATAGAATTTCCTCTGTTTGTATATCACAGCAGCAACTTTTTTTGTGCAGTCCTTTAACAGAAAATTTCGATATCACTTTCTGTGTTTTGGCTTCCAGTCTTTTATGTGGCGTTTCTCATAGAGCATTAAGTTCTTGATTGACATTGTGATTGATGTATATTCGCTAAATACGTACTAATTTTCCCAAATAATGACTTTTTTTCCTGTAGTGGTTTTTTGAATTCCAAACTCTTCTACCTATAATTAGTGACCTCATTACGTTTTGGAAAAACAACTGATCAAAAAATTTTCTCGCTGGTAATCTTACACCTGGTACAATATTACACCTAGATGCAGAATCTGTTCAAAAATTTCACCTCTGTGTTTGATATGGCTGTGCGGCCACCTTTCCACGTATGATGCATTTCATCATGCAAACTTTGATATTCTGAAATTTCCTCCACATAATGTGTCCAGATTATTCAAATGTCCTCCCTAAAATCCTCCCATTTTGTTGTAAGAGTTGGGGGGGGGGGGGTGATTTGTCTATGGGAGTAAATTGATGTAAGAGTGTGGGGGTCTTTTATTCAGAGGGGTAAAATGATGTAAGAGTAGGGCTGCAATGAGAGGAATTTCGAGGAATTACCCCCCTGACTAAAATTGCAATGTAAGAGTGGGCTGCAATGGGAGGGCTTTTGAGGAACTACCCCCCCCCCCCCCCGAAGGTAAAGGAAAGTAAGAGTTGGGCTGCAAGGGGGGTTAAGTGGTGTATGAGATGGGGGTAAATTTGTTCAGAGGGGGTAAATTGATGTATAGTTGAGCTGCCAAAGAAGATAAAGTGGTGTAAGATTGAAGGGGTAATTTTTTCAGAGGCGGTAAAATGAAATAAAAGTTATGCTGCCAATGGGGTAAAATGAGATAAGAGCTGGGCTGCGAAGAGGTGTAAAATGGTGCAAGGTTAAACGGATAATTTGTTCAGAGGGGGTAAAATGAATTAGGAGTCGAGCTGCCAAGGGTGCTAAACTGGTGTAAGAGTAGGGGGTCGTTTGCTCACAGGGTGTAAAATGAGGTAAGAGTTTGAAAGATTCTGATATTTCTACCTCATATAGTCAACTTCAATTTTTATCTACAATATGATCACTTGATTATTTTGTCGTTTCGCGAAATCTTCATACGCATAGGTTTTCCTCTGTTTGTATATCACAGCAGCAACTTTTTTGTGCAGTCCCTTAACAGAAAATTTTGATATCACTTTCTGTGTTTTGGCTTCCAGTCTTTTATGTGGCGGTTCTCATAGAGCATTAAGTTCTTGATTGATATTGTGATTGATGTTACGTAGTAATTTTCCCAAATAATGACTTTTTCCTATAGTGATTTTTTGAATTCCAAACTCTTCTACCTATAATTAGTGACCTCATTACGTTTTGGAAAAACAACTGATCAAAAAATTTTCTCGCGGGTAATCTTACACCTCGTACAATATTACACCTAGAAGCAGAATCTGTTCAAAAATTTCACCTCTGTGTTTGATATGGCTGTGCGGCCACCTTTCCACGTATGATGCATTTCATCATGCAAACTTTGATATTCTGAAATTTCCTCCACATAATGTGTCTAGATTATTCAAATGTTCTCCCTAAAATCCTCCCATTTTGTTGTAAGAGTTGGGGGTGATTTGTCTATGGGGAGTAAATTGATGTAAGAGTGTGGGGGTATTTTATTCAGAGGGGTA
Source organism: Convolutriloba macropyga (assembly GCF_964194025.1). Taxonomy (NCBI): domain Eukaryota; kingdom Metazoa; phylum Xenacoelomorpha; order Acoela; family Convolutidae; genus Convolutriloba; species Convolutriloba macropyga. The sequence continues at coordinate 25,774,049 of NC_134470.1, forward strand.
AAATGATGTAAGAGTAGGGCTGCAATGGGAGGAATTTCGAGGAATTACCCCCTGCCTAAAATTGCAACCTAAGAGTTGGCTGCATTGGGAGGGCTTTTGAGGAACTATCCCCCCCCCGAAGGTAAAAGAAACTAAGAGTTGGGCTGCAAGGGGGGTTAAGTGGTGTATGAGTTGGGGTTAAATTTGTTCAGAGGGGGTAAATTGATGTATAGTTGAGCTGCCAAAGAGGATAAAGTGGTGTAAGATTGAAGGGGTAATTTTTTCAGAGGCGGTAGAATGAATTAAAAGTTATGCTGCCAAGGGGGTAAAATGAGATAAGGGCTGGGCTGCGAAGATGTGTAAAATGGTGCAAGGTTGAAAGGATAATTTGTTCGGAGGGGGTAAAATGAATTAGGAGTCGAGCTGCCAAGGGTGCTAATCTGGTGTAAGAGTCAGGGGGTTTTTTGCTCAAAGGGTGTAAAATGAGGTAAGAGTTGATTTGCCAAGGGTGGTAAAATAGTGGAAGAGTGAGGGGGTAATTTGTTCAGGGGGTAAAAAGAATTGAGGGATGAGCTGCCAAGGGGGGTAAAATGGTGTAAGTGAGAGGGGGTAGTTTGTTCAGAGGAGGTAAAATGAGATAAGATTTGAGCTGTCAAGGTGTTAAATGGTGCAAGAGTTGGGGGTAATTTGTTCAGTGGGAGTAAAATGATGTAAGAGCGAGGGGGTAATTTGTTCAGGGAGGTAAAATGATTTAAGGGATGAGCTGCCAAGTAGGGTAAAATGGTGTAAACGTGAGGGGTAAATTGTCCAGAGGGGGTAAAATGAATGAAGAGTTCCGCTGCCGAGGGTGGTAAAATGGTGTAAGCGTGAGGGGATAATTTGTTCAGAGGGGGTGGTAAAACGAGGTAAGAGTTGAGCTGCCAAGGGGGGTAAATTGGTGTAAGAGTGAGGGGGTAATTTGTTCATGGAGGTAAAATGATTTAAGGGATGAGCTGCCAAGGGGGGTAAAATGGTGTAAGTGTGAGAGGGTAGTTTGTGCAGAGGAGGTAAATGAGGTAAGATCTGAGCTGCCAAGGAGGGTAAAGTGGTGTAAGAGTTGAGGGTAAGTTGCCCAGGGTGTAAAATTGGCTAAGGAGCTGGGCTGCCAAGGGGTGTAAAGTGATGTAAGAGTTTAGGGGTAATTGGTTTTGAAGGGGTAAAAGGATGTAATTGTGAGGGGGTAATTTGTTAAGAGGGGGAAATTCTAACAAATTTTATTCATATATATAGACCGTCAAGAGTTGGCAGGCTTTGATGGTCTGGAGGTTAAGGAGATCCAGCTGAAGGTACAGAAGTTGTGGGTTCACAACTGGCGGTTTTCAAATATGGGGGCTTAAACAATGTAAGATTGAGGGGGTAAAATGATGTATGAGTTGAGCTGCCAAGGGGGGCAAAATGGTGTGAGAGTGAGGGGTAATTTGTTCAGAGGGGGTAAAATGAAGTAAGAGTTGGGCTGCAATGGGAGCATTTTTTAGGAAAATGCAGCTAAAAACTCTTACATCTTTTTGGGCTGCATTAGGCTTCCAACGGGTTAAAATGGTGTAAGAGTGAGGAGGTGAAATACAAGTTAACCCCACACTCTTACATCTTGTTGGTCTGTCAAGGGAGGTAAAATGATGTAAAAGTTCGGGTAATGGAGAAATTACCCATGAACTCTTTCATCATTATACCCGCCTTGACAGCCCAAAAAGATGTAAGAGTGGGGGAGTAATTTGTTTTTACCCCCTCACTCTTACACCACTTTACCCCCGTTGGAAGCCTAATGGAGCCCAAAAAGACATGAGAGTTTTGAGCTGTATTTTCCTAAAACATCCTTCAAAGTGAATTAAGAGTTGGGCTGCAATTGGGAGCATTTTTTAGGAAAATGCAGCTCAAAACTCTTACATCTTTTTGGGCTGCATTAGGCTTCCAGCGGGTTGAAATGGTGTAAGAATGAGGAGGTGAAATACAAGTTAACCCCTCACTCTTACATCTTGTTGGTCTGTCAAGGGAGGTAAAATGATGTAAGAGTTCGGGGCAATGGAGAAATTACCCATGAACTCTGTCATCATTTTACCCCCATTGACAGCCCAAAAAGATGTAAGAGTGGGGGAGTAATTTGTTTTTACCCCCTCACTCTTACACCACTTTACCCCCGTTGGAAGCCTAATATAGCCCAAAAAGACATGAGACTTTTGAGCGGTATTTTCCTAAACATCCTACAATTGCAGCACCACTCTTACATCATTTTGGGTGGAAATTTTTGACCCGGGAAATTGTTGCAGTAGAAATGGCAATTATTTTTTAGTAAAGTCATCGCTAAAAATAATATTTAGTGCCCTGCCTTTTTGCGCAAGTTGTGATTTTTACGATGGCAGCAGTTGCTTTTTGATTATTTCCTATTTCCTTGCAATTCAAATTCCATTGACAATTTTAGAGACTCAGCTAATTCAGACACGCAGTAAAATTGGCTTTGTCGGATGGTTCAAAATTCATTCTCTCCCATTGTTTGGTAAAAACATGGCTTGAATGATTGGGGGTCTGTATTTTTATCATTTGATTTGTCTAATCCTTGGATGTATGATATTTTAAGATGTTAGGAAATGAGTTCTCTTCAAAACAAAGGCTGAAACAATAAATAGTTGAGAAATATAGTTGTGATTTACAATGAAACTTTTCTTGAAGCACTCGTTTGTTTAATCATCTGCTCTTCCTGCTTCACCGTTTTCGTGTTTCAGAGTTCTTTGTGTGATTTTTGTTTTTTAATTGTGATAACTGTATATAATAAGATTTCTGCTTGAATTATAGTGAAAAGGATGAAGATTGAATTAAAGAACAGATACAACTGACAATTCTAAAGTGACATTTACAACGCAAACTATTTACAATGTGTACAAGCTTCATTAAATTAATGAGTATGTAAAATGTTGAAGTGCTGACAGTTTTAAAAAAGACGCAATAATTTATATGGTCTTCTGATAAAATAGTTTTTTAAACAAAATCTGCAGTCTACAAGTATTCCTCTCATTTGCGACAGCCTTTCATGCCGAAAAATTGTTGTGCACAGCCTCTATAGTACATCACAACAGCTCTTTTTGGTTTAGAGGGACGATCTTTCAGCCCGTGCTGCTCAAAGAACCCCAATTTTTATAGGAAAATCTTTGTTGAGTTGAATCTACTGATTTCGCATGAGCTTTTCCAAAAAATTCCTTCATTTATTCGGACCTATTCTGTATAAGCCTCCCCCAGTATAGAGGGAAAATGTGTTTTATGAACCCCAGTGGCACTTGCATCTTTTAATATAGTAACGCGCTGTAGAACAACACATAGTTTGTAACTGGGTATCGTAAAAACCACTGAGAGCAGAAACAGAATAGATTCAATTTTTTTATGGCGTTTCTTGATCTCTATTACATTTAGAACTTCGATAGAGAGTTTGCCGGACATAGTTTGCTACCAGAAAACAATTGAATTGAAAAACAATTGGTCCAGACCTAAATATGGTTTTCTGAAAGTTAAGTTTTTAAAAACGGTTTTCAACGGCTTGTATGAAAAGATTAGAAATACGGGTGATGGTTTTCCATGTAGTCCCATCTTAAGTAGTTTCGATATCGAAAGATTGCTATCAATCAACTCAAATGTTTTTTGCTAATAATTAAAGCATGCGTAGATTTTCCACTTTTTTCTCACGTTCATTTTCATTGTATTTTTGAGATGGGAGGCAGCATGCATTATCGACAGGCCACGAAGAAAACGGTATTGGCTTGTTGCTAATATTCCGAAATTTGCGACCTTTTTGTATAAGCTGATAAGTTATTCATGTAACGTATTTTGTTCATATCACTCAACAAACTTTTACCCCTACAAAAATTTGGTTGATTTTTGGCCCTTTCCCTTGCATATTGGTAGGACGAATGATAACTTCTAGAAGTTAGCAAGTGAACCCCACGCAAAATTTTGAATGATTTTAAAATTTAGAGATTTAGCCGTCAATTAAGAGAAAAGTTTTCGAATTTCTTCCGTTTGGCCCCCCCACCAACACCCAGCTTAATGGTGCACCCCCAATTGCACATGCCAATTTTTTCACATAGTGATTTACTAGGTACGGGAACGTGCTCTGTAACTGGAGGGATTATAACGTAATGGGAGGCAAAAATGGCAAGTTTTGAGAATATGGTTTAGAGGACTATATGGGAGTCGTACTTCAAAGGACTATATAGGGAAAAGGCAAAAATATCACAATAGAAAAAGTTCCAATTCGAAGTTAAGGAATCATAATTAATCAATCACTAAATGGGCTATTCAAGCCTAGACACATCCATTATAATAACGGAAACCAACAAAGCATTCAAAATTGAAAAGAATCATATTTGGAGGACCCGATGGCGTAACAAAAGAGTGTATTAGGTGAAGAATAATTTTGAATGAACGTCATGTCCTACGGACAAATTTACAAATGTCATATACAATGTCAGTCATTTACAGATTGCAGTTTTTTCCAATGAATTTAAGTTTACCAATCTTTTGAATTAGTGACAGTATTAAAAATGAAGCGCAATAAGTTAGATGATCATCTGATAATATAGTTTATTCACAAAATCTGCAGAAGCACAAGTTTTCCTTTCACAGGTAACAGCCTTTTTTGGAGCAGAAATAGTTTTGCAGACAGATTCCATAAAAAATTGCAATGACTCGACAGTGTTTGGAGGGCAATTTTCTATCTCCTTATGCTGTTCAAACAACATCAATTTTTCCAAAAATTGTCAATGTGTACTTGCGTATTCCGCAACAATTTTTCCAAAAAATTGCTTCAATTGTGAGGTACTTATTCGTTATCTCTATTTCGATCAGATTGTCGGTGTAAAAGTTTTTTCCGCAAGTTGAATTTTTTAAAAATGTTTGAAGCGGCTTGACAGAATTTGTTAACTAAGTGTTGAAGTGGTGTCTTTGTGATAAGAAACTTGAAATGATGACTCCTAGTTAACAAAAGATATTAGCTGAGATGCTTGCGTTGCCAAATAGAAACAGCTTGAGTAGATTGCTTTGTCAGATAGAAAAGAGTCTATCAAGAAAATTTTTCATAATTCCACGGAAAATTTTTGCTTTCGTTATTTGATTTGCGTACATTAAGAGAAGGAGAAGATTGAATTAACTAACAGATGACACTGGCAAACTGTAGAAAATTGTATACAGTTATCAAATACAAACAAAAATTTTCACCGTTCAAGCGTATATAAAATAAATGTAAATTTGACAATTTTAAAAAATGCCTACAAAAAAGAATATGATCGGTTGATAGGATTCATTTCGCAAAATCTGCTCACATGTAGGTTGTCCTCCCACTGGTAACAACCTTCAATACAACAAAAATTATTGTGCAGTCTATTGATATAGATTACAGCAATTGCCTCCTGTGTTTTGGCGGGCAGTCTTTTAATCCATGTATATCTTGAAAGGTCAACTTATTTCAAAGCGTTGTGGTTGAGGTGTACTTGATCACTTCTTGCCCACTCTTGCAAAAAGTGGCTTCTATTTTTTGATAATATTTTATTTCGACTTCAAAAATTCATCGACGTACGTCACCTCTCCAGTCCGTAAGTTGATGCTGGAAAAACAATTGAATTGAAAAGTTGTTGAAAAAAATATTTTTCGTTTGACCCATGTTCGCAAGGGCTGGTTATTACCCGTGAACAACCTGTACATGCAACAAAACAAGTTAATACCTGTATAGGAACTTGGTTGTTTTGCTTCCTTCGCCTTTGTAAAGTAGTTTAATATATGATAACTTTCAAGTTCGGGGTACATCAGGCTCCGCAAAGCAGAGGTTAAATAAATGGAACATGCATTTTTTAATTTCCAAAAACCTAATATACTACAAGTTTTCGTTAATCCATCTTCTCCCGATTCTTTACCCGTTTTTAATTTTAAAGCTTCCTCAGTCATTTCTTCCAGTGTTATTGGAGCATTCAAATGTTCGGTACCTTTGCAGTTTGAAAAAAATAGTGGTCGTTTCCTAAGATTTGCTCGTCTAAGAGATCATCCGATATTTCCTTCTCAGTTATAAATAGACCTTGGAAATATGATTCCCAAGATGGAATTGTAATACCGGATACTTTTGTTAGAATTTTTTTTTTCAGAGTTTTCCAAAATATCTCCTTTCCGACTGCGCTTTCCCGATCCATTCATGAATCATTTTGTGTTTTCTTACAAAGTTTCTGATAGGCTCTTTTCGTTTTAAAATAATTAGAATCTGCTTCATAGCTCTCTCTGTATCCAGCTTTCGACAGCTTATGCAATAAGTACAGTTCTCTTTTGAACCATTTTGGTGATTTACTTCCAGGCAAAACGGTTGCCGATTCGTAAATAACCTTGGAGAACTGGTCATACAATGTGTCCATTGTTTTGCTATCGTGCGGATTTTGAACACATTTCATTCTTTCGTTCCATTGTTCAACATCGAATTTACGCACTTGGTTCTTTCTGCTTTCAGCTATATCTTGTCTGCGTTTTAGGTCAAAGCAGCAAGAAACCTGTTTGGGTTTTGTTATGAATGAAGTGGCGATCTTTATCTCGTTAATGTGTTCAAAAGAAAAAGATTGAATTAACCATCAGATCACACTGGCAAATTGTCGTAAATTTACATTTATCAAAAAACAAAAGTTAATTTTAATCGTTCAAGAGTCTATGAAGAAGAAGAAGATTGAATTAAGCATCAGATCACACTGACAATTTGTCCAAATTATTTACAGATTCAGAAAATGAACATTAAATTTAATTGTTTAAGAGTTTATAGAACTTTTGTAAAGGTGTCAAGTTTAAAAAGTGACTACAATAGAGAGTATGGTCGGTTGATAAAAGAGTTCTTTCGCAAAATCTGCACACACATAGGTTTTTCTCCCATTGGTAACAACCCTCCATACAACAAAAATTATTGTGCAGTCCATTAGCATAGAACTTGGCTATTAGTCTCCTGTGTTTTTGCGGGCAGTCTTTTGATTCATTTATATCATGAAACATCGATTGTTTAACCGCACCAACTTTTCCAAAAAACGACTTCTATTTTCGGTAATGTTGTTTTATTTCGATTTCAAAAAGTTCATCGATGTACGTCTCTGATCCGTAAGTTGAGGCTGGAAAAACAATTGAATTGAAGAGGTGTTGTGCTGAGTTGAAGCTGACCTTCTGTAGATTTAGTTTTTGGTTTATTGAAGCTACTGACTGGTAAGCTTTGTTCATTAGATTTGTGCTTTAGATGATGACTGGGAGTTAACGAGCTTAAAAAAATTACACCTAGATAAAAAAGTGTTAGTGAATTAACTCTTTTCGATATATAGAATTTTTCGTCGACAGCTAAACCGCCACCTCTTCTAAATTTTATGCATTTCGTCTTCTTTACAATAATTTTCAAATAATTCCTGCTACAATACGTGTTCAGATTATTCAAACTTTGTTTTAGTTGGCATTGGTTTTGGCTCCCAAGTACTAAGTCATCAGCGTAAAATATAACATCTAGTGCCTTGCATTTCAACTCAAAATATAAGTCAGCTATGAATAAACAAAATAAAAGTGGTGACAGTTTGACTCCTTGTGCTACTCCTGATTTCTGTTCAATCTCATTTGACAAGAATTCTCCATCAAGGATCTGCTGGAAGTTGCATTTTAGCACTGATTGTATTGTGTAGCATGTTCCCGTGGAGCCCCATTTTTATGTTTTGTAAGCAGCAGGTTCCTATTTACGAAATCTAAAGCTTTTTCGTAGTCAATGAAGCAGGCATAGTATTTGCCAATGCAGCTGATGTTATGCTTGGTTGCTTTTTTCAAGTGCGAAACTGTGTCGATTGTGGACAGTTTGCGTCTGAAACCATATTAACTTGATGGTAGAATTTGATTTCGCTCGACCCATATTCGCAAACGCTGAATCTCATTTCTGAGAATTAAAATCTTCCAGCAGCTTTAAAGTGTCTAACTTTTTTATTTCAAAATTTCGAAAAAATAATGTAATACTTGGGTGATTACAATCAGTTCAAAGTTTTGTCCTCTAGAAAGTTTGGATTTGGCATGATAAATTTTATTGTTCCTCCGCTAACGCTCTGGTTCTGTTGTATGTGAAATTCAAGAAAAAAATTGTCACCCTCAAGAAGCGAGAATGGCGCAAAACGAGGAGCCACAGATTCCCAAGATAATTAAGGGAAAACTTGCAAATGGGAAAATCTGCGATTTTGAGAGGGGAAGATTTTTGGGCAAGGGTGGATTTGCCAAATGCTATGAGATGATACCCATGAACGGCGTTGACAAAACAGTGTATGCTGGAAAAATAATGTCTAGAACGTTAATGTTAAAAGCCCAGCAGAAGGAAAAGCTGAAATTGGAGATCAGCTTGCACAAAGGATTGGACTATCACAAAAATATTGTGAGATTCGAATCAGTATTTGAAGACGATAATTTTGTGTATATACTTCTCGAGTTGTGTAAGTCCAAATCAATGATGGAATTACATAAGCGTCGTAAGGCAGTTACCGAGCCGGAGGCAAGATTCTTTACCTTTCAAATATTAGAGGGTCTAGTTCATCTACACGACAGAAGAATTATTCATCGCGATTTGAAGCTCGGTAATCTCTTCCTTGACGAAAATTTGGTCGTTAAAATTGGAGACTTTGGATTGGCAACTACTGTCAAAGAAAATGAGAGGAAACAGACAATATGTGGAACACCAAACTACATTGCACCAGAAGTGCTGCTGAAAAAAGGACATGCGTTTGAGGTAAGTCTTAATTATATGCTATTATGTAGGCCTACGTCATTGCTGCTACTTTCTAAACTAGCCGGATTGCTTGATCATGCAAGCTTTGAGTGATTTTTTTAAGAATATGTTCGAACTAGGCCTGATATCCAGAGCGGTAAAAACACTTTTAAACTGAAACAGACACACCTTTTTAATCCCATTCCATTGTATAATTCTATTGTATGATTCTGAACTGAACATGAATTATAGCACAAAGAACAGGAGAGAAAAGCTTTTGAATTTTAGGTGTATAGTCTGTCGCATAACGAAATAAGCAAACGTTCGAAAACGTCAAAAACAGGCAATTGAGCATCAAATTTGTCATTTGATTTGAGTTTATTGAGCTTCTTTCTGTTTTTAGTTTGAACTTGCTTAACTTTATGGGACACGCTGTACATATAAACCTTCGTATGCAGAGAGTTGCCTACCGATAGGCTACTTAATTGACACGTTCCTTCTGTTCGTGCGAGTTCTTGGTCTGTCTATGAGTACAAAGTGATTAATAGCCGCTCAGCGATAGCCTGGGGGGGGGGGGGGTGGGCATTATTGGCCTTCTCAGTTTTCAAGATTTTTACGACCAAATGACGTCACAAAAATCTTTGTTTGTTCATGCAATTTCAACTAAAGTTCGCGCGTGACGTCATTTTTCACTCTAGTGGAGCGGGTTTTCATTCGCATGCTCCCGAGTTTTTGGTCACACGTGACTTACCGCACTCGCACTCTCAAATGACTTCCTCACTTTGAAACGACTTTACTTTAATTCAAGTGTTAGGGTCAAGTGAATTGAAGTAAATGAAGTGTTACGGTCAAGTAAATGAAGGTTATTGCTGCCTCTAACTTAATAGATTCTTAATCAAAATATATAAAATCTCAGCCCTTGATGAAGTCGTGACTAGATCTACGCAGGTATTGCGATTATTTTCTGGCAATCAGCCAGCTGTTTGTTTTGGTCAATCACAGTCCACTGCATACAGCCTTATTCAATAAAAAGCTGATGTTCTTCTTTTCCGTTTGTGCCCCCAACTTAGTGGGCACAAATTATTTGCGCCCCCAAGGCGCACGTGCCAAATTTTTACAATGATTTATGTAATGGCACCTGCTGTGTAACTCCGGGGGGGGGGGGGGGGGGGGTTGATTGAATGGCAAGTGATTTGAATGTCAACGTTTTCAGTCATCAATATTTTTCTACGTTTTAAATTTGAACTCGAACCTGTTTCTTTTGAAACGTTCGCTTATTTCAACTTTATGGGGCACGCTATACAATGCTAGAAGTTTTCTGTTCTCAGTAGTCCAACTGTAGTTTTTTGAAAAATGAGCTTTATGGTCCAAGGAAGTTTACATCAATTGAAAACATTCCAAGTAGCCTGAAATGGTGTTAGGGCAGCAATCGTCAAAAGCAGTCAGGAATATATTGCAGAGATATCTCTGCAATCTGTTATTGCCCCCGCCCCCTCGTCCATTTGCACCCCCCGGGACTTATGGGGGTGTGAAATGGCGTGTAAAAAAAATTGGACTTATGGGGTTGTTAAATGGCGTGTGAAAAAAAGTTTACGCACAAACGGCATTAAAAATGCCGCGGAGTTTTGATATTAAGGCAGCAATTAGCTTTGCTTATGTAAGTGGAGAATTTGGTGCAAAAATGGTAATAGTAGTAGTAGTAAAAGACTCAATTCCTTGTTAGGGATGATAGATAGGACTGTGGGGCAATCTATATCCCTCTATTTCTAAACTAAACAGCATTGACGATTACTGCACCTTGCTACGCTAAGAAGCTGATTAGGAAAGTGCAAGGAGGATTCCACGGGGTGTAGGCTCTCGGTCGCTTCAATCAAAATCGCGTAGCAGCTGAGCTATTTGGCATAAATCTTCGCTAGAAATTAGCGACGATGAGTCTTTGTTAAATGTCCTATGCTCTACGTCAATCACGCGTTCGTATTTCGCTTTTATGATAGTTGGAAGCATCTGGCAAGCTTTCCGGACAAGATTTTGTGCCAGCGGGTTCAAGATTTAACATCGGACAACGGAGATCTCCCATTAAGCCTGCTAAATGAAAGAAAAGAGTACAGAATCCCCAAATGTACAAAACAACTTTTTTCGAAGAACTAAATGTTTCGAGATTCTTCCACGAATACGAGAACGAGTTGCACAGAACCACTCTGCAAAAATGTATTGGAATTTTCGGGAAACACTACTCGAACAAATGCAGTTGGAGTGATCTGCAGATGTGGAAACTGCAATATGAGTGAAAAGGGCTGAACCTCAATAGTTCTGTATTTAACTATATTCTTTGCACTGGACATACTTGAGCGTAAGTGTTTTGTTTCTAAGTGTATTACGTATATATGTTATCCACATTTTTCAATTTTAAGACTAAAAGCGGTCATAGCCTCCTGCGGTCGTAGTCAGCTAAGATAACGGAGACGCCGAGTGGGGAGAGCACACTTAGGAAGAACAGCTGATCAACTAGCCATTTCATTTAGTACATGACCTATCAAATTTATGGATTCGGTCCAACCTGAAGACTCATCGTCGCTAATATTCTGGCGGAGATTTATGCCAAATAGCTCAGCTGCTACGCGATTTTGATTGAAGCGACCGAGAGCCTACACCACGTGGAATCCTCCTTACACTTAGCTAACCAGCTTTTTAGCGTGACAAGGTGCAGTAATCGCCAATGCTCTGGAACCTCAAGTTAAAAAATGGGAGGGATATGAATATTCAGCAGCGGTCAAATTTGAAATGTAATGAACTTAATCAATGCAACCGCTAAGCTAACAGCCCAACCTTAGGTCTTAAGGGCAGCTGAGATGACAAGGAAATGTTGAAGGGTCGTTACGCGATAATGCTAAAGTGCTATCAGCTGAAACGAGGATCAGTGAAGCACATGCAGAAAACGGAATGTTTTGGAAATATGTATCTAAATTAAACTAAATTGAAAAGAATTAATTAGGCCTTCCAATTTAGGTGGACGTTTGGGCAGTGGGTTGTATTCTGTACACGCTGCTTGTTGGAAAGCCACCTTTTGAAACTCAGACGTTAAAAGAGACGTACAGTCGAATCAAGAACAACCAGTACACAATACCCCCTAATTTGAACATTTATGCTTCTAAACTAATCAGAAAATTGCTCTCACCACAAGCCGTTAGCAGACCGATGGCGAAGGAGGTGCTGAATGACCCCTTTTTTTCATCGGGTCTCATGCCGCGACATTTGCCTTCATCTTGTCTGACTATGACGCCCCGATTTGATAGACGAAGCACGATTCACCCATGCCAACAGCCCATGATGAACAGACCTGCTTTGACTGAACTGCGTGGCCAACCTGGCAGTTCTAGGCCAAACAACAGACACGATCCCGAAATTACTTACTCGGAGGGAATCAATTACAGGGATCAAGTGCAATTATTGATAAATGCCCTCAAAGATATCGAACTCAGCTACCAATGCAGCAAGAATAACGCCCCCAGCTACATATCGGTTGACATCGAAACTCCCGAAATTGCGCCCTTCTACTGGATCAGTAAGTGGGTGGACTATTCTGACAAGTACGGTCTCAGCTACCAGTTGTGTGATGGATCTTCCGGAGTTCTCTTCAATGATTCCAGTCGAATAGTGCTTTATGCAGACAATGAAACGGTGCAATATATTGATAGTGTCAATGTCGAAAACTTTTACACAATTGATGTGTATCCTCAACTCTGTACTAAGAAAATGACCTTATTGAAGTACTTCAGAACTTACATGAATGAGAATCTGGTGCAAACTGGACAGCAAACAAAGGTTCCGGAGGCAGAGGTGTTTTCTCGACTGCCTTTCCTTTACAAATGGTTCAGACACCAGACTGCTATCGTGTTCCTGCTGAGTAACGGCTCTGTCCAGATGAACTTCTTCGAATGCCATTCGAAACTCATCTTCTGCCCAGTAATGAAGGCAGTTACCCTAATTGACACAGATAAGAATTTCCATACCTTCAAATTGCGAGATCTAAATGAAGTGCCTTATCCCTACAAGGTCAACAAATTACTGAGAACTGCCGAGAAAGCCATGTGTCAATTACTTCAGACTGTTTCGACGCCATCGGGCGGGGCTGTGATGGCTAAATAAACTAACATGACCTGAGAGTTTGGATTGAGCCATTAATAGACCTGAGTTTTATGATATCCTGTCTTTTATTTATGCTATTAATGGAAATTTGATGCGTAATTGGAAACTAAGCGGGCGTTGAAATGTTAATTCCTTAGATTTTAATTCATGTTCAAACTTTATTTTTTGAATGAGAAAGTATGGAGTTACTACCACAGGACTTAAGTGGGCGTTGATATGTTAATTCCTTCGATTTATGTTCAAAATTTAATTGAGGCGAGTTTGGATTTAGTTCCCCAGGAATAACTGATTTCTAAAGCTATATATACTGGGAAAGCATGAATACTGAATTTTTATGCTGACGTGCTGTATGCGTAACCATGAATAACAGCTGTATACAGATAGTCTGAAACAAATTCATGAACTAGTACACTTCTCGCCCAACAAAAGTTCACTCTTTTGTTCATTTCAAATTCATCAACTGCTCAGCGTAGGAATTTCGGGTGCAAGGGTACCCAGCAGACTGGGCAAGAAACAAACTTAATTAGTATTGAACTCAATATTCTGTCGGACAATAATTGAGCGGAATAATTGTTCAAACATTTTAAAATGTTCGAAATTTTAAAGAATGAAACAGAAATTGGCAAATTTATGGAGTTTTGATTGTCAGGAATTCTTAACAGTTTCTACTCTGAAAATTAAGTATTTCGACTATGATCAAAAACTCTGGGATCTCGAAACTTGGATCCATCTCACTCTTTTTCTGCTGATTAAAAAGTACTCTAACAACAGTTTCTATGTATCCAACAGATTTCAGCCGACCTCAGGCAATTGAGAGCTGTCGAGAAATTTCTAGGCTTTGTAAACAATTCTTCGGAATTGACCATTTCAGTCTTTTCAAAACCACCGAGACGTACAAAAAATGGTTTCATGGAAGAAACATCAACCACAATTATCCTTATCCCACAACAAAAATTATCCTAAAAGATAGAATTACTCTGTTTAAATTCACTATATGAGCAGAGCAGAGCATAATGAAAACATTTGTTAAAAATCGCGGCTTTAAATCTGTCCATAACCGAAGTTACGTTTTTTAATCTCGCTGTCAATAATTCTGCGAAACTGTACTAATTCTTTCATTATGCTCATGAAACATCAGAAATGACAAAGTTTTCCAAAAAACTTCAAAAAGTTTCATTTCAACGTATGGTGCCAAAACTACAATTACCGATATCATTGACTCAAAAAGTGCACACCGAGTTAATTAGAAAAAAAGAAAAAGACAAATTTACGGTGACAAACCTTGAATAAAGCTCAGTTGCCAAACAGGGAAAATTAAAAAATCGTTTTTGGTGTGTTTTTTTTTGTTTGTGTGTGAAATGTGTGTGTGTGTGTGTGTGTGTGTGTGTGTGTGTGTGTGCTCGTAAGTTTTGTTTGTGTATATGTCTCACAAAAGTGATTCTACTACACTTATCTTCCTAGAATTTTTTCAAGCGGTTTTGTTTTTCTCTGTCGGAAAAAGACTGCATACTTTTTGGTTCAAACAGTACAAGTAATTTTCTCCAATGCATATAAGTTGCTTTTGGATACTCCCCACAGGGGGGGATCCAGAATTTTTATAGTGCGAATTCTTCTACAGTACAAATACGCTAACTGTACGCGAGGTCTCCCTGGATTCTAGGCTAAATGTGGGGCTGTAATGTGACGACCCGATGGTTTTCTAGCTTTTGTGACGCTGTTGTTCATATAACAACGAAAAGTTAGTGGAGGCCTATTAAATAAAAGGTTGACAGGCAAGGAAATTTTTATAGTACACTGGCTGTTTTTAAAATACTTAACACCGCAATTTGCAAATATTTAATGTTATTAATGGTGTTTATTAAAAAATTTCAGAAACCTCAGAAAATACTTAACACCGCAATTTGCAAATCTTTAATGTTATTAATGGTGTTTATTAATTGCTCTCGAACGAATGTCTTAGGAATTATTGTAATGTAAACGTGTTGGCCTTTCAATTTTTCGCATGACCGTTCCTTTTGATTTTTTTTCTAGAACATTCTTTGACTTCTCAAGTGACTTTTTCACGCTTTCGTTCTTTATTTTTGAGTGATCCCATTTGTTCTCACTCGAAAAGAAGCTTGTTGCTAAAATAAATTCGAGTGCAACATAGCAAAATTAAGCCCTGAAAGCCGAGTGGGCAGTGCTTCTGGTGAGTGATCGGAAGGTACATGGATCGAATCCCGGCTTGAACCCCACATGGATCGAACCCCAACCCGGTACATGGATCGAACCCCAACTATTTTTGCAAAAGAAAATGTTATCTGGGGTAGAGCCCCTGCATTTATCTGCCTCGCTTGTTGGTCAAGAGCAATTCTGCCGACATTGTCGGTTTAAGTATAGGTGATTTAAGTACAGATCTGAGAGATTTTTTTTTTGGGAAAACCGATTTGTCTATTTTGCTCATAACACATCAAAATAACAATTTTGTTGGAAAAATTTCCAGTTCATTTCAAATTTTAGTGTCACGTTTACAATTCTCGATACAATTGCCTAATGAGCTCCACATTTAGTTTCCAAATAAAACAGACAATAATTAAATGAACGGTGACGAAACGGGTAAAAGTCACTTGCCAATAGATATTTGGTGTCGGGGCTCCTATTTGTGTTTTCGTGTGTTTGTGTTTTTTTTGCAATTGTTAGGGTGTATACATACGTGTGCGTGTTTGTAATGTGTGTGTTTCCAAGATCGAGAAATAGAGTTAGTCTGAGAAGATTAGGGGGGTCATTAAATATTCGACCATAATAAAATTTTGAAAAAATACTCAAGTTGTTAAAAATCGCGGCTTTAAATCTGTCCATAACCGAAGTTACGTTTTTTAATCTCGCTGCCAATAATTCTGCGAAACTGTACTAATTCTTTCATTATGCTCATGAAACATCAGAAATGACAAAGTTTTCCAAAAAAACTTCAAAAAGTTTCATTTCAACGTATGGTGCCAAAACTACAATTACCGATATCATTGACTCAAAAAGTGCACACCGAGTTATTTAGAAAAAAAGAAAAAGACAAATTTACGGTGACAAACCTTGAATAAAGCTCAGTTGCCAAACAGGGAAAATTAAAAAATCGTTTTTGGTGTCGTGTTTTTTTTGTTTGTGTGTGAAATGTGTGTGTGTGTGTGTGCTCGTAAGTTTTGTTTGTGTATATGTCTCACAAAAGTGATTCTACTACACTTATCTTCCTAGAATTTTTTCAAGCGTTTTTGTTTTTCTCTGTCGGAAAAAGACTGCATACTTTTTGGTTCAAACAGTACAAGTAATTTTCTCCAATGCATATAAGTTGCTTTTGGATACTCCCCACAGGGGGGATCCAGAATTTTTATAGTGCGAATTCTTCTACAGTACAAATACGCTAACTGTACGCGAGGTCTTCCTGGATTCTAGGCTAAATGTGGGGCTGTAATGTGACGACCCGATGGTTTTCTAGCTTTTGTGACGCTGTTGTTCATATCACAACGAAAAGTTAGTGGAGGCCTATTAAATAAAAGGTTGACAGGCAAGGAAATTTTTATAGTACACTGGCTGTTTTTAATCTTCAAATCATTACTTGCACACTGCTCAGGAAAATTTAATCGTTGTTCAAAGTGTCCCGGGTCGAATTTTCCCGCCCAAAATGATGTAAAATTGGGGCTGCAATGGGAGGATTTTTTTTTAGAAAAATGCAGCTCAAAACTCTTACGTCTTTTTGGGCTGCATTAGGCTTCCAACGGGAGTAAAATGGTATGATAGTGAGGGGGTAAAAGACAAATTTACTCGCCACTCTTACATTTTTGTGGCCTCTCAAGGGGGTAAATTGATTTAAGAGTTCGGGGGTAATGGAGAAATTACCCCCGAACTCTTACATCATTTTACCCCTTGGCAGACCAAAAAGATGTAAGAGTGGGGGGTTAATTTGTCTTTTACCCCCTCACTCTTTCACCATATTCCCCTGTTGGAAGCCCTATGCACCCCAAAAAGATTTAAGAGTTTTGAGCTGCATATTCCTAAAAAACCTCCAATTGCAGCCCCACTCTTACATCATTTTATCCTCCCTTGGCAGCTGAACTCTTACATCAATTTACCCCCTCAATCTTACATTGTATTAGCCCCCATACTGGAAAGATGCCAGTCTTGAACCCACAACCTCTGTACCCTCAGCTGGTTCTCCTGAACCTGCAGACCACCAATGCTTGTCCAACTATTGACGGTCCATATATATATATATATATATATATATATATATATATATATATATATATATATATAAAAATATATATGTCTATATATATATACATATATATATATTTATATATATATATATATATTTATACAAATATATATGTCTATATATGTATATATATATATATATATATATATATATATATATATTTATATATATATATATATATATATATATATTTATATATAAATATGTCTATATATATATATATATATATATAGATGAATAATACTTGTTAGAATTGCCGCCTCTCAACAAATTACCCCTTCACTCTCACATCATTTTACCCCCTCAGAACAAATTACCCCAGAACCCCTACACCGTTTTAACCCCTTTGGCAGCTCAGCTCTTACCTCATTTTACCCCCTCTGAACAAACTACCCCCTCAATCTTTCACCATTTTAACCCTCTTAGCAGCCTAGCTCTTACTTCATTTTACATATATATATATATATATATATATATATATGTCTATATATATGTATTTATATTTATATATATATATATATATATATATATATATATATGTCTATATATATATATATATATATATATTTATATATATATGAATAATACTTGTTAGAATTGCCCCCTCTCAGCAAATTACCCCTTCACTCTTACATCATTTTACCCCCTCAGAACAAATTACCCCAGAACCCCTACACCGTTTTAACCCCTTTGGCAGCTCAGCTCTTTCCTCATTTTACCTCCTCTGAACAAACTACCCCCTCAATCTTTCACCATTTTAACCCCCTTAGCAGCCCGGCTCTTACTTCATTTTACCCGCTCAGAGCAAATTACCCCCAAACTCCTACACCACTTTACCCCACTTGGCAGCTCAAATCTCACCTCATTTTATGCCCTCTGAACAAATAAACCCTCACTCTTACACTATTTTAACCCCCTTGGCAGCTGAACTCTTACTTCATTTTACCCCCTCTGAAAAACAGCTCCACTCTTTATTCATTTCACCCCCTCTGAACAAATTACATCCTCACTCTTACACCCTTCTAACTTTTTCGTCCCATTGCAGCGCACTCTAACATGGAAATTTTTTGTCTGGGTTGATAATACCTCAAAAGTCCTCCCATAGCAGCCCATTGCAGCCCACTCTTGCAAGGCAATTTTAGCCGGGGGGGGGGGTAATTCCTCAAAAGTCCTCCCATTGCAGCCGTTTGGAGCCCACTCGTATATGGCAATTTTAGTCAAGGGGGTAATTCCTCAAAAATCCTCCCATTGCAGACGTTTGGAGCCCACTCGTATATGGCTTTTTTAGTCAAGGGGTAATTCCTCAAAAGTCCAACCATTGCAGCCTTTTGCAGCCCCCTCTTACATGGCAATTTTAATCAGGAGTAGTAATTCCTCAAAATTACTCCCATTGCAGCCCAATGCATCCCACTCATACATGGCAATTAGAGTCAGGGAGGTGATTTCTCAAAAGTCCTCCCATAGCAGCCCATTGCAGCCCACTCTTGCAAGGCAATTTTAGCCGGGGGGGGGGGGGTAATTCCTCAAAAGTCCTCCCATTGCAGCCGTTTGGAGCCCACTCGTATATGGCAATTTTAGTCAAGGGGGTAATTCCTCAAAAATCCTCCCATTGCAGACGGTTGGAGCCCACTCGTATATGGTTTTTTTAGTCAAGGGGTAATTCCTCAAAAGTCCAACCGTTGCAGCCTTTTGCAGCCCCCTCTTACATGGCAATTTTAATCAGGAGTAGTAATTCCTCAAAATTACTCCCATTGCAGCCCAATGCAGCCCACTCATACATGGCAATTAGAGTCAGGGAGGTGATTTCTCAAAAGTGCTCCCATAGCAGCCCATTGCAGCCCACTCTTGCAAGGCAATTTTAGCCGGGGGGGGTAATTCCTCAAAAGTCCTCCCACTGCAGCCGTTTGGAGCCCACTCGTATATGGCAATTTTAGTCAAGGGGGTAAGTCCTCAAAAATCCTCCCATTGCAGACGTTTGGAGCCCACTCGTATATGGCTTTTTTAGTCAAGGGGTAATTCCTCAAAAGTCCAACCATTGCAGCCTTTTGCAGCCCCCTCTTACATGGCAATTTTAATCAGGAGTAGTAATTCCTCAAAATTACTCCCATTGCAGCCCAATGCAGCCCACTCATACATGGCAATTAGAGTCAGGGAGGTGATTTCTCAAAAGTCCTCCCATAGCAGCCCATTGCAGCCCACTCTTGCAAGGCAATTTTAGCCGGGGGGGGGGGGGTAATTCCTCAAAAGTCCTCCCATTGCAGCCGTTTGGAGCCCACTCGTATATGGCAATTTTAGTCAAGGGGGTAATTCCTCAAAAATCCTCCCATTGCAGCCCTTTGGAGCCCACTCGTATATGGCAATTTTAGTCAAGGGGGTAATTCCTCAAAAATCCTCCCATTGCAGCCCTTTGCAGCCCACTCGTATATGGCAATTATATTTTGTCTCTATATGGATCTATTCTGTTTCGGCCCCCAGTGTTTTTTATGACCCGCAGTTACAAATTATATGTTGTTATATAGCACGTTACTATGTAAGAAAATAGCACGTGCGCCTGGGAGTCATACAAAATTTATGCTCACTAAGCTGGGGGGGGCGGAACAGAATAGATCCGGCAATCTTAGTCAATGGGGTAATTCCTCAAAAGTCCTCACATTGCAGCCCAACTCTTACATCATTTTACCCCCTCTGAACAAAGTAACCCCACACTCTTACATCAATTTACCCCCCATAGACAAATTATCCCCCACTCTTACAACAAAATGGGAGGATTTTAGGGAGGACATTCGACCCGTGGTAGCCCTAAGATGTGCACTTGAGTTTCGGCACTTTAAAACTTGCACGTGCAATTTTTGACGATAGGATATGACACCCAGTGTCTGCTTGAATTACATCCAATAGCGTAAACGGGAATGAACTTTAAAAATGAGAGCTTTTCGCTTGTGCCCCCCCCCTCCCACGGTTTCAGAGCACGTGTCATTAAATAGTAATTCATTAGATAAACATTCGGCACATGCGTCTAGGGGGTTAAAAATATGGACTTACTAAGCCTGGGTGAACGGGGCTATATACGAACATTGATTGATTGATGAATAAATTTGCTGTGCTTAAGACACGTAACTTGCACGTTTTAAAGACGAAAGTTAACTTTAGCATAGGTCTTTCCCATCATAGCCCCCCCCCCCCCCCAGCTTAGTGGTCAGATAAAGTATAGCCCCCCCCCCCCCCCAATCAATCGTGGTAAATATACCATAATGGGGGGGGGGGGCTATAATGAGAAAGACCCTTTAGTCTGTCGGCATTTTGTAACGTGCGTGTTTTAAGCAAGGTTGTGACTCAAAAATCAAAATGGCAGACTTTGTGCAAAAAATGGTGAAAGCACATCAGTTAACACATCGGAGACCCTAATTCAACTTTACCCAGTTTACAATGTGTGACAATATTGGTGGTGGAAGTGGTGTGTTGAGTTTAAAGAGCTGCGACTTTCAGTGCCGACTCAACTCCCTCCTCTCGTTCACGCCGTGTGACGTCAATTTGGATGACGTCATCATTGGAAAGACTATTTGTTCTCCAATTCTGTTGCTTTAGACAGCATTGGCACAACTTTTACGACCCCACTCAACGCAGGAAATATTTTTTTTCAATTTTGTATGAAATTTTTGTTATTTAATGTCAAAATATTTTTAATGCCAATGTTTTCACAACGTGCTAAATAGCAACACAAACTGTTGGTCTTTACCATTATAGCCCCCCCCCCCACAAAAGTATAGCCCCCCCATTATGGTATAATTACCATGATGGGGGGGCTATAGGTTATCTGACCACTAAGCTGGGGGGGGGGGGGGGGGTATAATGGGAAAGACCCATAGCCCCCTTCAACTTGGAACTTAATGGTCATATAACGTATAGCCCCTGTCATCATGTTAAACATATCACTATGGGGAGTGGTAATTTCGTCAGGGGCAGTAATGTGAAAGACCCAATTTGAAGAGACTAAAATTGTTTTGTTGCTGCTCGTTAAACGGTATTGGTGCGGCGCTGAATAGATCCTTTAGTTGGCCGAATATTTCAACTTTGTTCCTAACTGATTTTACGTCTCCTGCTTAACCTCTGATGACGTGTGAGTAATGTGCAGAGTACAAGGAGATGATAGTTAGTCTGAAAGACTATTGCAAACAGCTCAAGGCCAGGATTGCGCTAATGCAGAAGAACTTTGACTGTGCGTTTACAACTGCTTTGGAAGAGAAAGTTGCAAAGATCAAATGCCAGGTACTCACAATTCTGGTCCTGCCAGAGTATCTAATTTTGCGTCCTAGTGATTATTGGCTATGTGGAACCAATATTTATTCAATATAAACCGCTGATCATTATTCGGATCTTTTCCTTTTGTGCTCCCCCTGCTTAGTGGGTGCATATTATTTGCACCTCCCCAGACGCACGTGCAATATTTTTAATTGCTCTCGAATGAGAAGCAATTAGTGTAAACGTGTCTTTTTTATGCAAATTTTTCTCTTGACCATTTTAGCGCTTTCCTTCTAGAATAATCTTTGACTTCTCAATTGACTGTTTCACGCACTTCTTGATTTTTTGAGTGATTTTAATTGCGCTCACTTCGAAATAAAGTTTGTTAAGATCTATTCTGTTTTGCAAAGCTTTATGAGCACAGATCTTTTCTGACCCCCAGGCGCACGTGCTGTTCTCTGACATAGTAACGTGCTATATAACAACATATAATCTCTAACTGGGTGTCATAAAAACACTTTGCGAAACAATAGATCTGTTTGTTCAAACAAAACCGATTGCGATCTTTTCCGTTTGTGCCCCTCCCCCAGCTTAGTGGGCGCATTTTATTTGCACCCCCAGACGTGCCATATTTTTACTTAATGATTTACTATGTAGTGGCACGTGCTCTGTAACTGGGGGCGCATAACGCACTGAGGGGATGAGGTGATGGAATTGGACTTCGGAGGTCGAGGTTGGAACGCTGTCTTCGTCAGAGCATAATGAAAAATTTCTCTAGGCTACAGCCCCTGAGTTAAATTGCGCCGCCGGTCATTCGAGAACAATTTCTCCGACGATAGTCGATTTATTTTTACATACTGATTTAATATGCAACGACACGTGCTGTAACTAGAGCGTGCATAAATTGGAGGGGGGAGGGGGAAAACGCAAAAGGGATCTTTTCCGTTTGTGCCCCCTAGCTTAGTGGGTGCATATTATTTGCATCTCCCAGACGCACGTGCCATATTTTTATATAAAGATTTACTATGTAATGGCACGTGCTCTATAACTGGGGGTGCAATTATTTTTTTGAACATAATAACGTGCTGTTTTGTATAACTTCAAAAATTGGTAAGTGGGAGGGGGGCATAAAAGACAGAAAGGGGTATATTCAGAAAAAGCTAAAGGCAGTTCGATCAAAACATGTTACCTTTCGGTTAGAAAATGATTGAGGAATGTTAATTGATTGCGAGGTTAATTGCAACTTGACTCAAAACTTTTTTGATTGGAATAGATTAATTTCGGGATCTATTTTGTTTCGCCCCCAGTCTTTTTACAAATTTTCGCCCCCAGTTACAATTTATATGTTATGTAGCACGTTATTATGTATAAAAAAAAGCACGTGCACCGGGGGGGGGGGTGGTAAAAATAAAAGCTCACAGAGCTGGGGGACGGCAAAACAGAATAGATCCCAATTTTATAATTTAATCATATAACCTGTAGCACCCCCACCCCCCTAATCGTGATGGTCTTATCGTAATGGTAAACATGCCACGTCAAAATTTTTCATGAAATGTTCACTCATCTTTACAACTTCTCTTGTTTTTCCGAGCGCACTTAGTGGGGGGGGGGTATGAGGAACTCTATGCTCAACTGTAAATTTATAGAAAACTTTTGAGTTTTGCCTGCATTTGTTGCTTTTTTAGTCCTTAATTTCAGTTCTTCTTAATTTTAGTCCTTTTTTTAGTCCAAGACTTAATTTCATTAGTTAAGTGTTTGATTGGCTTCCTAAATAGAACTAAGTGAACCTATCTGACGCTTTGATTTGATACCTAGTAGTTGTTTTCACTTTAAATTGTTTTTTCGAAAAAGTTAAGGAATTATTGAACTATACCATTTTTACACTTATTTCTGTGAACTTGTAGGTCAGTCAACTAATAGGGGCTCCGATATTAGTTAAATGGAAACAGAAATTTAGTTTTATGGCTTCGATGCTACGAGTTTCATAAAAATATTTGATTTTTGGATATTTGATAATTTCGGCTCTTTTGTTGAACTCTGGTGACGTTATAATAATGGCAGTTCTACTTGGCGTTGAAAAGACGGGTCTTTCTCATTATAGCCCCCCATGAAATTGTAGCCCCATTATGGTATATTTACCATGATTGGGGGCTATTGGTTTTCTGACCACTAAGCTGGGGTATAACGGGAAAGAACCGAAAAGACGTTCAATATAAATTATATAGAAGTTGCAGCAAATAGTTTATGGTTTTAATGGCTTCAACACTTCGTCGCATAAATTGAATTCATGGCGTATGCCTGTATCTGTTGTCCTTTTTGTAGTTGTAAGATTATCCTGCTTCTTGACAAGTCACAGAGGTTTCAGGTATAACAAAAGTTTCTAATGCATTTCATTGAAATTTATGTTTTACTGGCCTGGATAATACGGGTTTTCTTGAAAAATTTTATGATTATTATTTAATTGTTCATTTTTGTTAATTCTTTGTGAAGTCACGTTATCAAAATATTGACATATCACAATACTGTAAGAAAAAGGGTCAAAAAGACATATACAAAAGTTATCAAGGAAAAGCTTAGTTTTTAAAAGGATTCGTCCATTTTCTCTTGCACTTTATTGAGTTTCTTTTTTTACGTGTAAATATTGCTCTTTTTGCGGCCGTTAAAATTATTCTGATTAATGGAAGGTCTCGTTAGATTCCTCTTGAGATTTAAATGAACTCTGTCATTGCTAATAATTGATAGCTAATGGTTTTCATGATTTTGATATTATTTATTTTGAAATAATTCAGTTGCTTTTATACATTTGACCATTTTTCTTCTTTTGTCAACTTTTAACTTAGTGTCATCAATGAGGGGTCACAGCAACTTTCCTGTAATGCAAGTTTTGATCTCTTTGATTATTGCCTCATAATCAATGTTCTATGACGGTGAAAGTGTGCCTTTCATGAAAAATATCCGAGTGGTCACTATGTGTTATCTTTTGTTTTCTTTTAACACATTGCCCTTAATAACAGGTACCATTTAATTTTCAGGATATAACCAAGTGAATATATACAAGTTTTTATTTTTTTGTATTATCTAGAATAAAACAAATAACTGAAGTTGAATTTACTATTATGATAATAGATAATTGCTTTTATGGCTTCAATACTGTTTTCGTAAATTATTTGAGTGTTTCTGTATCAATTATTCTCTAGTCCTGTCCTATGACTTAGTCTCAATGAAGACCCGTCCACTTTTTTGAGGAGTTATATTTAAGTCTATCTAGAACTTTTTAGTTAACAGCTAATGGTTTTTATAAGTTTTCAATTTATTTGGTTTCAAATATATCAATTGCTTTTTCAACTTTGCGCCCTTCTTTCTCCTCTTTGTCAACTTTTTACCAAGTCTCATTAAAAACAGATTGCATCTGCATTATAATTAAGGACACGTAAACTTGTGTTGTATGAAATTTATATAATTGTATTTTGACTTTGTAATTCAGTGCTTTGAAAATTAGATTTTCAGTTTTTCCGTAGATATTAATTTTTCATTTTTTGTTCGTATCGTCTCGTATTCTAATTAATGGCAGGTCTCGTGAAATTTCTAATGTGTATTGACGTTATTCGTTTGCTTTAGTAGCTTATGTCTATGTGTGCTATAATTTTGTGGGTAGCTGAGATGGCAAAGACCCATATTGATTACTACACCCGTTAATAAATAATAATACAATTTGCTTAAATGTCGTTAATATAAATAAAATTCTATGTATTTGGTCCTGTAGAAGACTTCGTTACAATAAACAAAACGCGAATGTGGTATCCGCTGACGAATGATAGCAATCTTGAATCAAATGCCATAAAGGTAGTTCATGTTTTTTCGCAAGGCAGCTGAAGTTTTCCTATTTTGTCGTCATTTGCACTGTACTGATAGCTTTTCGTGATAGTGTTGACAAAGCTTGGAATATATTGTCTTTATTTTGTGCCACCTCTGAATGACCCTTGCAACCATCTTACCATTAAATTGCAAAAATGATTTCATCAAACTGCTTAGATTTTGATAGAACTTGATGATGACGGTGACGTATTTGCACTTCTTCACACTCAAGAGGTGGGACAAATTTCAATAGGCACAAAAGACAGATGCGTTTTTTAAAGTTTCTTGAAAGTGTCCAAATTTTTCTCTTGGTGGATGTCCTGAGGCAATCTGTGCCATAATGTGGGCCCGATGACAGAAAAAGCGTTGTCTTATTTTTGGGCACGCGATGTAAACATTTTTCCTTCTGTAGTTGAGACTTTGGCAACTGAAAAACGTAATCCGAATACTTCGGTGCAAGATTGTGCTGAATTTTAAACATAAACAAGGCAACTTTGTACTACAATCTTTTTAATTGGCAGCCAATTTAATTTTTTTTTCAAAATTCCCGGGCATTTGCTGAACGTCCCGATCCAAAAAAAACCTGGCAGCTGTTTTGCATACTTTGCATTTTTTTAGTAGGCAGGAAGAGTACAGTAGAACCAAGCACAATAATCGAAACAAGATATTACAAAGCTGGATACACGCGACTTCTTGTGTTCAAAATTGAGATAATGCCTAAGCGAATAATGCTTTCGTATCTGCAAAAAAATTGTCGGCAGATGTCTCTCAATTGACTGCAAAGCTAATTTTTATCTATTCAAATTCTAATAGATTTAGTTTGCAAATGGTTTGTATTGCGGCTGAGCTTAGCAACTCAGAAATCAAACTGAATAGCGCTTCAAGTTCATTTCGAGCATTAAAGTTAGAATAGCATGACAAGCGAAATTTAATGCTACATTCTACTGAAGCCATACAGATTTGTTCATTTTGTTCAACTTTTATATTTAGCAACTATTATTAGTACACAATCGTCATACATGAAGTGAAACTCAAACTCGAACTACCTCAACCTTCAGCAAAACAATACTACGACTTAAGAGTATTGCATCAGATTCTTTGCCATTGGATTGCGAATCAACCTGTTATTGATAGAGAATATTCGACAAAACTTCTACATGGTTAACAAATTTCCCATGACATCAAATTTACACTGAAAAAGTGACGTTATGGAAAAATGTTCACATTCTGTGGACATTATTATCTACAACCAATCAACAGTTGAATTTGACATGTAAATCCACCTGACTAGCAGCATAAAAGGAGCTTGAAACACAACCAAAAATCAGTTGAAATCTGCAATTTTGGTTATATTAAACTGACATACAGTGCTTATTGAAGCACACTTTCTTGAGTGGTAAATTATTTGTTATCGTGTCTTGTTTTTGTAGATCATATTAGTGATTGTACAGTTTCAACTTAACTTTGACTTGTGAAAAAAAAGAGAATTAACTTTGATATTCTCAAAACTTTCTTTGAGGAACAAAGTTCCTAAGTAAGAGAAACTTTGTGCAAAGCATAAAGTCAGTTTCTTGTACTGGTTTTAACGAAGCCTAGCCTAGTTTCAATATTGGTGTTATTGAGGCCAATTAAAGACTAGAAATTAGTTATTAAAGCGAATGATTGGAAATTCAGATAATAATTTTCTATGCGTTCGCGCTTTTCTATTACTTGATTAACCAAGTTAATTATTGTTCCAAATAGTTATTAGGTCTATTACCAAGGACTGTATTTCGAGATAATGTGAAATTTCGATTTATAAATTGAGTTATTAACAAAAACTCAACAGAAAATTGATTGTTTCAATTTGAATTATTTTGTTATTCTGAGCGAAACAAGTTTGTTATACAGCAAAGCCGGGCAATTAGTTATGAAGGCTAATTGTGCAACAAGTAATGCAACGGTAATCTACAGTATAGCGGATAATACAGTTCACAAAAGTCAACTGCAAAAACACAATATCCGGACAGATTTGAAACCGCTGAAACGAACTGGGCGATGTAAAGTTTTCCTTGACTTTGATAGGAGAGCAGCCGTTACGTTTGGTTCGCCGAAAGAAAGAATGAGGCAAAATTCAAAAATAAATCAACATTTTTTTAAACAAAATAATTTCAAAAATTTTAGAAATCATTAGCTTTTATCAAAAAACTTCTTGATAAATTTACTCAAAAGTCATTATGAAACCAATAGGATGATCTTTTGTGAGACTAAGCCATGGGATTGCCACCAAACTCAATAGTTTTCAACGGAAGCTAATAAATACGCTAAGTTATGCCTCGATAAGACGATAAGGATGTTTTTGGTTCATAAGTCATAAATAAGACAATACAATAAGTCATTGACTATCAAAAAACAACAATTACAGTCCTTGGTCCACCGACCCGGACTGTGGAAGGCAAGCTGCTGTCCAATCTGACGAAGAGAGCGCCCAAGGCAACTCCCAAAGAGAATCAAACAAATCAACACCAACAGGCCAGCGAGGCGAACAGAAGAGTGCAATTCAACAAAGAAATTGAAATGCGGACTCTGCTCAAAGGAAACCAACAAAGCAAAAGCGAACAGCAACCATGCAAGTGAAGCACAACCAGCAGAGAGAAGCTTCAATCAACAGCTCACAGGTACGATAAGAAGCTTCAAGATTTAGTGGAAGAAGTTAACACTAAAACAGGGATTGGTTACAAAATAATTGAAGATTCAGATCGACCAAACAAACTAAAGGTCCTCTACCAACAGACTGTTCAACTTCTAGAGGAAGAAATACCCAAGCAACTGCAGCGTCAAAAAAAGCTTGCACCCTATCAAGCTAATTTCGTTGAAGAGTATCTGAAAGAAGCAAGGAAGTGCAAAGCAAGTTTGGACTATCATTTGCTTGCATATATAAGCAAAGGTACGCAACTAGCAATGAATGCAGAGCAAAGCAACGCAACCCAAGCAGTGAACCATAGCGAGAGCAAAAAAAACTACCCAACGAACAACCCAGTTGCTCAAACAGTGCAAAATGGAGCAACAGCAAGCGGCCAAGAGACAGAGAATGTTTCGGAAACATCTTCAGCAAAGCAAAGGCGAGAGGAAAAGATGAAGAAATTCGATATCGAATTCGAAACCAAGATGCGACTGGAACAAGCACGGTTTGAGTGGAGGAGGTTAGAGCTGGAAATGCAAATGAAGGAACTGGAAATCAAGCATCAACTACTGGAGGAAGAGCGCGAGCTAGAGCGCAAAGTGAAGAGAACAGTTTTAGAGAACGATGATGCTCGTTCCCAATCAACCAGTGCTCGAGACAAATCACCCTTCAATTGGACTCCCAAGAAGAGAGATGTCTATGACTGGGCCAGCAGAATCGATAACCTTCTAACACCAGATCGATCAACAGCTTACTTCGAATTAACCCCTGAAGTGAATAGGCAAAGTCACTTCTCGCGATATCGCAGTTCACGAGACCGATCCTCAAGTGTTGAAGACCGGGACGTTTCCCACAGAGCTGGTCTGCTACGATACAACACTGGGTACGCGGGTAGCAGTAGCCTACCAAAGGTCAAGTTGAACAACTTTGATGGGAACCCCCTCGAATGGGCGGAGTGGGCTAGTATGTTTATTGCTACAGTGGATCAACGACCAATACCAGACTCAGAGAAGATGAGCCATCTGAGGACTTTACTGACAGGCAAGGCAATGTCAGCGATCTCTGGAATGGGCTATTCTGGACAGTTCTATGGTGCTGCATGGAGCATTCTGGAGAGGAAATTTGGAAGGCCTCATGTGATCATTGATGCACAACTGGAGAGTCTTCGCAAAGCAAGTCAGTTGAAACCACACAACTCAACAGGTCTGATCGGCTTCTCTGTTATTGTTTCGAACTTTGTGAATGTGCTCAAAGAGTACAAGCAGATTGGTGATCTGCAATTGAGCTCGACACTGTATATGGCAGTAGATAGACTACCCCAAATTCTCAAAGAGAAGTGGTGGTTCTATGTTGATGATAAAGATGAAGATTGGCCTCATCTGATTATGTTTGAAAAGTGGCTATCTAGGATAGCATTCGTGCACGAAGGGTTTTCAGCTTTCAAGGGAGACCGAAGAAAAGAAGACCGAAGAAGCTTAAATAGGGACAAACGGTTCTCGAAAACATCGAACTTCAGTGCAAGTTCGAACGTGAAAGAAACGAAGCAAACGCAAAGTGATCACTGTCCACTAGCTGATGGCACTCATAAAATATGGAACTGTCCACTATTCAGGAACATGAGTGTGAATGATCGGTAAGCAGCAGTGAGGAAGCAACGCTTATGTTACGGATGTCTAGGCAAAGGACATGCAATAAAAGATTGTAAAGTCAATGCGTGCGGCATTAATGGATGCATCAAAAAGCACAATCGATTGCTACACTCAGAAAACCAAATGGACGAAGGCAATCACGCAGTCAACGTAAGCGCGGCAACAACCAACCCTGTCTCAATACAGGCAACCGGCTGAACACATATGCTTTCCTCGATAGTGGATCAACGGTTTCAATCATCGATCAAAGTGTGCAAGAGAAATTACGCGCCCAAGGCACCGATGTGACGCTCAACATAGCTGGCATACACGGAACGAAGGATCTGAAGACAGAAAAGGTTCCTCTCAAAATAAATGGACTACATTCAAAGGTGCATTCAATCGAAGCGTTTGCACACCCGTCAGTATCCTTGGGAAACACAAACTACAACTATAACAAGCTGAAGCAAAGCTTCAATCACTTGAGCGTTCTACCCAACAAAAGCTTCAACTTGATGGAAGTTGGCATCATCCTTGGTCAAGATGCTTATGACCTACAACGCCCATTGGACTATAAGATAGGAACACGAAGTGAACCTTTCGCCGTTCTAACAGAGCTAGGATGGGTGGTCAGTAGACCCATGACGGGCAAAAGAAGACAAAATTTTTGTCATTTTGCCTACACCGAAGATGTGAAAGTGGCTGAGAATATCCAAACCTGGTGGGACATAGAAACCAATGCTTCCAAAATCAACCTTGTCAGTCAGTCACAGAAGTAACTGCAGGCTAAGAGGATGCTAGAGAGTGCGATGAAGTTCACAGGCGAGCGGTACGAAGTGGGAATGCTATGGAGTGAACCAGAGCCAAACCTACCGAACAACTACAGCTCAGCCTTTGGTCAGCTTTACTCACTGGAGCGAAGATTCCAAAGGGAACCGAACCTGAAGAGTTCGTATCAACACTCAATAGATACAGATGTAGAAAAAGGATTCGTAAAGATATTGGACGAGTCCGAAGTGAAAGGTACCTTCGGGAAATAATGGTATTTGCCACATCATCCAGTGCTAAACCCGAGCAAGCCTGGCAAAGTAAGACGTGTCTGCAATGCCGCCTCCAAGTACAAAGAAGTATGCCTGAATGATAAGCTACTAGCAGGACCTGATCTGCTACATGGGTTGATTGGAACAATATTCAGATTCCGTGAAGGACCAATAGCCCTATCAGCTGACATCGAATTGATGTTTCTACAAGTGCAAGTTACCGAACAGGATAGAAGTTGCTTGAGGTTCTTATGGCGTCCAGTAACTAACGATCCTGTTCAGATATACGAATATTGGCGTCATGTATTTGGAGCTGAAAGTTCTCCAACTTGCGCAAACTATGCTCTCAAGCGAGTGGGACTGGACAACAAAAAAGAGTATCCAATAGCAACAAAGCAATACAAAAGAACTTCTACATTGACGATTTCATCAAATCAGTAGAAACCCCGGAAGAAGCAATTGACGTCTTCAATCAACTATACCCTCTTCTCTCACAAAATGGATTTGAATTGAAGAAGTGGATAAGCAACGACGACGCAGTTACCGAAGCAATCCCAGAAGACTTGAAGTCAATCAGCTACAAGAAGCAAGTCGAAATGGAACCCAGTACGGAGTGATCCTCAGTGTTAGGACTGCAATGGACCGTTACTGATGATAGCCTTCAGGTGTGTAGAGGTACCAACAAGGAAGTGGAAACCCCTATAACCCAGAGGAAGATGCTGTCACTGGTATCTTCAGTAATCGACCCGATCGGATTGTTTGCTCCGTTCAGTGTTTATATGAGACGACTTCTGAAAGGCATCTGGACTAAGAATGGGCATTATTGGGACAACAAAGTGGAGCCTAGTAAAGAAGAAGAATTCCTGAGATGGAAAGAACAACTTCCAATAGTGGCTGAAACAAGCATCGATAGAAGGTACTTCAACAGAGAGAGAGAGAGATAAAACCGAACTTCATGTGTTTGCTGACGCATCTGAAGACACGATGTGTGCAGTGGCCTATCTACGTTCGCTACCAAAAGAATATCAGCTGACTTAGCATTTGTTATTGGAAAATGCAGAGTGGCACCGATGAGGCATCTTTCAATACCACGATTGAAGTTGCAAGCGGCAGTCATAGCAGTGAGGTTGAAAGAACAGATAGTCAAGGAGCACGAAATGAAGATAAATAGTTGCAGTTTTTGGTTAGACTCAATTACAGTATTGCAATGGATACACAGTTTCCATCGTAAACAGCAAGTGTTTGTGGCCAATCGAGTGGCTGAGATACTAGATCCAACTGATGTTTCACAGTGGAAACATGTGAGCGGTATCAACAACCCAGCGGACATTGGCACCAGAGAAATCAACATTGAGGAACTCAAGAGAAGTGAGTGGCTCACTGGGCCGGCCTGTTTAAAACGACCAGAAAGTGAATGGCCAGAGCAAGTGAACCTAATCTTTGCATCAGATGAAGAGA
Source organism: Convolutriloba macropyga (assembly GCF_964194025.1). NCBI lineage: Eukaryota > Metazoa > Xenacoelomorpha > Acoela > Convolutidae > Convolutriloba > Convolutriloba macropyga. The sequence continues at coordinate 25,806,060 of NC_134470.1, forward strand.
ATATACCCTCATCAGTCTTTATGATACAGGCTGAAAAGAAGAAGGCTGTTGTTCAGTGGGAACGATTCAGTAACTTTAACAGAATAATGAACACAGTAGCATACGTACAGCGAGCATTGAACAAACACAAACCAGCAACAGTCGTAGTCGGAATTAAAGAAAGAGAAAAAGCAAAAGCAACGATCTTCAAACTACTACAGCAAGAACAGTTTGGTGAAGAGATGAAATCTCTGAAAACTGAAAAGGAAAATCCAAAAGGCAGCAAAATCCTACTATTCTCACCTTTCCTAGATGAGGAAGGACTTATTCGAGCCAAATAAGCAAAAGTCAATTGGACTTCAATGCAAAGCATCCATTTCTGCTACATTGGAAACATCATGCGGTTGAATTATTCTTGCGAAACGAGCACAAGGACAATCAACACGAGGGCACTGAGCTTGTAAGAAACATTGTTCAGCCGAAGATGTGGATCCTAGGCATACGGAACGCATTAAGATCAATCAAGAACAAGTGCGTTACCTGCAGAAAGGGCAGAGCACAATCGATAGCACCAGTAACGGCAGATCTACCCGAAGAACGGTTAGATGCTTCAACAGCTTTTACAAATGTTGGAGTCGACTACTTTGGCCCTTTCATTGTGAAGATTGGGCGAAGAAATGAAAAGCGATAGTGTTGTCTCTTTACATGTCTGACTATGAGAACGGTGCACAATGAAGTGGTACCAAAGTTGGACACCGAGTTGTCTCAATGCCATAATGAGATTTATTGCCCGAAGAGGCAAACCAATTACAATCATCAGTGACAACGGGACAAACTTCGTTGGAGCTGAAAGAGAGTTTGCAGAGTACGTTGCGGCATGGAACAAAGAAGGGATAGAAGAACATCTAATTCAACAAGGAATCAGATGGAAGTTCAATCCACCCACAGCACCTCACTTTGGAGGAGTATGGGAGCGGTTGGTGAGAAGTTGCAAGAAAGCAATGTATGCAGTGTTGGGGAACAGATCAGTCACCGAAGAGGTTCTTTCAACAACGATGTGTATTGTAGAGCAGACGTTGAACGCAAGACCGTTGACTCCAGTCAGTTCAGATAATAATGACTTAGAAGCATTGACCCCCAATCACTTCTTGCTTGGCAACAGGAACGTTTGCTTACCCTATCTACCATGCGCAGAGGAATTTGTTGATCATCGAAAGCTCTTTCGACAAACTCAAGCCTATGCAAATCTCATATGGGACAGATTTCGTAAAGAATATCTGCCAGCTCTGAGTAATCGACAAAAAAGGCGATCTACGGCGAACGAAACCCTTAAAGAAGGCGATCTCGTTTGGTTGATCGAAGACTGCGATAAGCGTAGATATTACAACCTAGGTCGAGTTACGGAGACCATCGATGGGTCTGATGGTGTGATTCGATCAGCGATAGTTCGAACGAACGACGGAGTGTACAAGAGACCAGTAGTGAAGCTCGCCCCAGTACTACCTGGGAAAGATGTTTTCACGATGGAAAACAGGGCCGGCGATATTGCGGCTGAGCTTAGCAACTCAGAAATCAAATTGAATAGCGCTTCAAGGTCATTTCGAGCATTAAAGTTAGAATAGCATGACAAGCGAAATTTAATGCTACATTCTACTGAAGCCATACAGATTTGTTCATTTTGTTCAACATTTTTATTTAGCAACTATTATTAGTACACAATCGTCATACATGAAGTGAAACTCAAACTCGAACAACCTCAACCACCAGCAAAACAATACTACGACTTAACAGTATTGCATCAGATTCTTTGCGATTGGATTGCGAATCAACCTGTTATTGATGCAGAATATTCGACAAAACTTCTACATGGTTAACAAATTTCCCATGACATCAAATTTACACTGAAAAAGTGACGTTATGGAAAAATGTTCACATTCTGTGGACATTATTATCTACAACCAATGAACAGTTGAATTTGACATGTAAATCCAACTGACTAGCAGCATAAAAGGGGCTTGAAAAACTACCAAAAATCAGTTGAAATCTGCAATTTTTTTTATATTAAACTGACATACAGTGCTTGTTTCTGTAGATCAAATTAGTGATTGTACAGTATTAACTTAACTTTGACTTGTGAAAAGAGAATTAACTTTGATATTCTCAAAACTTTCTTTCTGAGGAACAAAGTTCCTAAGGAAGAGAAACTTTGTGCAAAGCATAAAGTCAGTTTCTCTTACTGATTTTAACGAAGCCTAGCCTAGTTTCAATATTGGTGTTATTGAGGCCAGTTAAAGACTAGAAATTAGTTATTAAAGCGAATAATTGGAAATTCAGATAACAATTTTCTTTGCGTTCGCGCTTTTTTGTTACTTGATTAACCAAGTTAATTATTATTCCAAATAGTTATTAGGTCTATTACCAAGGACTGTATTTCGAGATAATGTGAAATTTCGATTTATAAATTGAGTTATTAACAAAAACTCAACAGAAAATTGATTGTTTCAATTTGAATTATTTTGTTATTCTGAGCGAAACAAGTTTGTTAAACAGCAAAGCCGGGCAATTAGTTATGAAGGCTAATTGTGCAACAAGTAATGCAACGGTAATCTACAGTATAGCGGATAATACAGTTCACAAAAGTTAACTGCAAAAACACAATATCCGGACAGATTTGAAACCGCTAAAACGAACTGGGCGGTGTAAAGTTTTCCTTGACTTTGATAGGAGAGCAGCCGTTACAGTTTGAAAAATAGACTTCTCGAATTCTTTCCATAATCGAAAAGCATTTAGCTTCCTGTCAAAAAGCATTTAGCTGAAAAAAGAACTGATCGTCATCGGCCTAAAATTGATAAACAAGCTTCAACTAATCTAGAACATCCAACCAGGGAGGCAAGTACAGAGTTAACATACTTGGTCCTAATATCGATCCTTGCGGTACTTGAATATCTTGCAATGATTCATATCCTGCAGTGTTTGGCAAGCAGTTCTCTCTTTAAAAGTCAATAGTCTGTATCCCACCTTTCAATTGGCGTACTGCCAAGGACACTCTACAGAAACCAACCTTCTTCTGGCTACTGACTTTAATTATAGGAGGCTTGATATTGGAAAGAAAGTCTTACTTGTCTCGCTTAATCTAAGGGCGTCTTTCCGATACGGTGTCGCATCAATTTTTACTGGAGATCCTTCAGAAGAGATATCGTCTGAGGAAAGTCGTTTCGACTTTTTTCAAATTTTTTTTTGTGCGTCAGAATTGCGAAAACAGAAATAGAGCAGAGCTACAAAAAATTTTGAAATAAGTCGAAACGACTTTCCTCAGACTATATTTCTCCTGAAGGATCTCCAGTAAAAATTGATGCGACACCGTATCGGAAAGACGCCCTTAGATTAAGTGAGACAAGTAAGACTTTCTTTCCAATATCAAGCCTCCTACAATTAAATTCAGTAACAAAAAGAAGGTTGGTTTCTGTCGGGTGTCCATGACAGTATGCCAATTGAAAGTTGGGATACAGACTGTTGACTTTTAAAGAGAGAGAGAGAGAGAGAGAGAGAGAGAGAGAGAGAGAGAGAGAACTGCTTGTCAACCTTTTTTCTAGTAGTTTTGACAAAAATTTCAGATTTCAAATTGGCTGATAGCTTTCTAGAGAATTAGGATTTTTATCTCGTTTTAAAAACCATCGCGCTAAACTTATTTCAAGGGTACCTGGAATAATTTCTGTTTCGGTTATAGGATGATTAGGTTGATGAATTTTTCCTTATCTATGTCAGCATACTGTTTTAAGAAGTTTGCCGGAATTGCATCTTGTGGAGCCGATAAATTAGACAGTTCAGACAGAATTTCTTTCAGCGATTAACGATCCATTTTAGTAAAAGACGCCCAATAACATTGAGTCTGACAAATTTGCAAAATGAAATCGTCTTTCATTGATGATTGAATTTCGTTCTTAAAATTATTGATCTTGGTTTTGAAAAAGGTATTTAAGCTGTTCCTCCGTTCGAATTTGTCAGAATGATGTTGAAGATAATCACACAAGCTCAATTTGTAACGTACACAATTTTCGGATGTAGGGTTTTTGATGAGTTCCCTCTCCGCTTTCGCTTCCTCCTTTTCGCCTGTCTGCATTCATAGTTGGCTTTCCAACAAAACGTTTTATTGTTTTGTCTTCATTATATTCTTCTCTATAGCATACAAAAAACATTCCTGAAAAATTTTGAAAATTTTGCTCGATGCATCTTCAAATTTTTGTTTTGATAGGCGGATAGATGAAGCTTCAGTTTTGAATTGGATTCATTACTCGCTAAATTTATGAAACTACACGGGTCAGAATATTTCAAAACAGGACAGACGGACGATATATTTTGCAACTAAAAAGGAAAACAGTAATTATATACGTTAATAAAGAACAGTCGATAGTTATCGAAAGGAAAGATTCAGAAGATTTGTTATATGAGCAATTAATTTGTTTCAACATTTTAGCTAGTTTATCTTCATGGCCTTTTGATTGCTCTCAAAAACGCACATTTCTTTCAAAAACGCACATTTCTTTCAAAAATGCACATATCTTTCAAAAACGCACATTTCTTTCAAAAACGCCCATTTCTTTCATTCTGTACAGTTGCTTCTTGACCTTTTTTTAAACACTTTCTTATGCATTGCTAGTTTTAAACGTTAGCACAATAGTTCTTTTTAAGCAACAGATTCTGTAGCAAAGTTCTAATTGTAAATATCAATAATTGTAAATTACTCCTGTAAATATCCTCCTGTAATATATTCCAATCATGATGATGACTGCCCAAAAGTTTAATCGTTATTCAAAAGCGGATCTTTATAAAATTTACTGCGAACTTTATCAAAAATTAGAAGAGGAGGACAATCTCATCGCCGAGCATGTGGTAACCGTGAGTGAATTCCTTAAAAAATCGGCACAGGTAACAACTACTTCAGCTATTATAACACCAACGATTAACACGAGTGCAAAAAATGACGTTTTTATTCGAAAGTTTGAAATATTAAAGATCGAGGAAAAAACAGAAAATTTTTTAATTGGTAGTAGTATCATCAAACACCTGGTAAGAGATCGTACATTTCCTCAGGACTGCAGTATACATGCTTACCCAGGCTCGACGACAATGGAAAAACTGCAATTATTACAGGGTTACGATCAAAAAAAGATGAAAACAGTCATTTTACAGGATGGGACCAATGCTATTCTAAAACAAAAAGTGATCATTTAGAAACATTATTCTCAGATTACCAAGATCTTGTCTCTGCAATAAAGGAAAAGTTCAGCCCAGAAACATTGGTATTGATGGAAGTGCCTCCCTTAAAAAAATTGCCGAAAAACGAACAGACAAACAACAAAAATTTACGAATTCAATGAAAAACTGCGAGAGTATATTACACAAGAAAACACTGAAAAAATCAAAATACTCCTGTGTGCAACATGTTGAGTCAAATGGCAAATTACAATGCTCTCTTTTACGAAGACATACATTTTAACTTTCAGCAGGGAATTCCGTTCATTAAAAATGCAGTTTTAAGTCATTTTCTTTTAACTTCTTGTAATCTTGTTCGTTTACAACCTTTGCAATATTTTCAAAGCGCATACGTGAGTAGGGCCAACACTTACAAACCATGGAGACAAACATATCGTTATACAAATGGATTTTAGCTGCAGTTTCTGCTGTTTTTAAGCTATTTTGAAACGTGTAATGATTTATAATCAGATAGAACCAAAAATGGCAGGTTTTCGACTCATAGTTATACTATGTGTACTACTCATATCCTCCGATAGTATTTCAGAATGTTTTTTTACAGTTTTCCTTATGCATCTCGAATACCTTCATTCAAAGCAATCTGTAACTTCAAAAAGTATGCTTTACCATCCAAATTAAACCTTTCCTTTTTCTTGGTTGTTATATGGTACTGGAGACACTTTTACGGTGCAGTGACAGGAGATATGATGTTATTAGAATTTCAAAGAATTATTGAAAGAGCATTAGCACTACATGCTCCAATTAAAGCCTGTTATATTAGAACAGATAAACCAAAATTCTTGCTTCAAGAAAAATGAATATGTGAGGAAACAAAAAGACAGTTTTCAAGAATTAGCGAAGATTAAAACTAAAAACGATTAAAAACGAAAACGAAAAACGACTAAAAACGAAAATTTCCAGAAGATCTTAAAAAAGCTTGTGTAACTCCACTTTTCAAAAAAGGGAATCCCGAAGACCCACTCAATTATAGACCTATTTCTGTCACTCCTGCTTTGTCGAAAATTTTTGAAAAGGCGTTCAGTTCACAAATCACAAGTTTCCTAGAAAGGGAGCAATTATTGTCGGCCAGTCAATATGGTTATAGAAAACAAATTTCAACAATTGATGCTATACTGAAATCGACAGAAAAAATAAGATTAGAACTCAACAAGAAAAAAAATGTTACAGGGGCGTTTTTAGATCTTTCGAAGGCTTTTGATTCTATAAACCACAAAATACTGTTACGGAGACTTGAAAATATAGGTTTCGATGAACATGCTACCTATTTAATAGAGAATTATTTGAAAAAAAGAACGCAAAGAGTTGTTCTGAATGGAATTGAATCGGACTGGATAAATTTGAAGAGAGGAGTTCCACAAGGTACTATTTTAGGACCTCTATTATTTAACATTTACGTCAACGATTTAGCAAAGATTGTTGAAGAAGATTGCACTGTTGTCCAGTACGCAGACGATACTTTACTTTTTACATCCGACACTGATGAAATATTGGCAAAAACAAAACTTGAACATAACATCTCAAAAATTATTGATTTTTTTGCAAAGTCCCAGTTAGTAGTGAAAAAACAAAAAACAGAATATATTGTGTTCAGCACCAGGAAGAAGTTAACAAATACTGTTCTGAATGTTGACAATGAAAGAATAGCAGAATCAAATAGTGTGAAGTATCTTGGCGATATTATAGACAGCAAACTAAAGTTTGATGGAGAAGTGAAAAAGATTCTTCAGAGAATGGCTTGTGGAATAAAAGTTTTGAATACACTAAGTAGAAGTTTACCAGAGAAAACGAAAGTCTTGTTACTTAATGCAATAGTAATAAGTCATCTACATTGTTCCGCTCTAATTCTAATAGGGTTGCAAAAGTCATTACTCACAACTTTAGAAAAACAATTGAATTGGGGAATAAAATCCATTTTTAATAGGAGAAAATACGATCGGTCTACAGATCTCAAACTTCGCAACAAAATACTACCAGTTTCTGTTCTCTTGAAATATTGTTGCTCAAAATATTTTATTCGCTTACTCAGCAACGATCTTCCAGCATATAAAATTGAACCTCTCTCTACCATGAGAATAAGACAACATGACAGGTCAAAAAAAGTAACGTTCGATATAAGAAAGAACAATAAGTTTTTAACTGATTCTTTTATTGCACAAGCCATTCCAAATTATAATAGTCTGCCTTCTAATATTACACTGAAAACAACATCGAAAGCTTCCTTAAAAAAAGAACTTAAAGAATATTTTTGGAAAGAATTTTTGAAGGACCCAAAAGTAACAGATATAAAAGATTACATTGAGAGCATTAGATTTTAATTTTAATTTTTAATCTTCACGATGTACATATAAAATTGTGAGAACATTTTATGGTTTTTTAATAATGTAAGGTCAAATTTTTATTTAAGTAATTTAATGATTTTATAATTTTACATAATGTTATATTCTTAACTTTACATTGCCTCTTTTACTATTTGCTTTTTATACTTTTGTATACCAGAGGAAATTAACAATGTTCTTTTTTTTTAAATGTTGAAGCAATTTTTGATGAATTTAGCACAGAGTTGAATTATCATGTACAATTTTATGGATGCTTTTGAAATCTTAGTTCGATCTTAAATGCTTCTCTTCACTCATTTACGTCACTCAAATGAAAATTGTTGCTTTTTTAAAATCAAACTGTCGGCCAATTCGACGGCAATGTCTCCAAAAATAATATAAATTTGTGAAAAGCTTACAGCTTCATTAGGTTTTATATTCATGGTTCATCAAAGATTGTAAAGTGAGGAGGCAGAAATTCTGAGATCTCTTTTTCTGAGTTTACATGAGATCTTTATTTCTGATCCCCTTTTTTCAATGCATACTGCATTTTTGCCACCAATAAACAACTGATCCGCCCATTACTTCAAAAATATGATTTTTTAAGTTTTTGATGGGACATTGTTTTGGCCTTCCTTTTGCCTGTTTATATACTATAAGGTGGTATATATACTATTAATTGTGTACTATAAGTGCATACTGAACTTGAATCCCCGGACCTTGGCCGTAGTGAGTTTCATTGCTGTACCATTTCTTTTCAATTTTAACCATTACTGTACCAGACAAATAGCAGCATAAAAACTTTTACCACACTGCCCAGACTCCATTAAGAAACATCCCAGTCTGTCGCTTTTCTTTGCAGCCTCATTTACATTATTGACCCACTCTGCACAGATTGTTTCACATTTCTTTCATCATCAGACTGTACATACAAAGAAAAAAGTTTTGTAAATTTCGAAAAATTCGATTTCATGCATTATTTTTTTTAAAATGCCGATACCCTCAAAAGCTATTCTAGCCCCAATTATACCACATATTGGTGCAATTACATCTTTGGGGTGGAATCCGCGGCGGAGGTCGGAGATCGGTGGAGGTCGGCGGCGGAGGTCGGTGGCCGAGGTCGGTGGAGGTCAGCGGCGGAGGTCGGTGGCGGAGGTTGGTGATGGAGGTTGGAGGTGGAGGATTACCTGGTGGTCGAATTTGTCAATCAGTTGTAAACACATTCCATCATTATGGACCAGGTAAACACCTGTGGCTGCAGAGGTGGGATGATCACCGACATCTGTGCATAGGCACAGAGCCAAATGATCACGTACATCCGTGGAGAGGCACCCGTGGACATCCGTGCAGTGCGGCCGAGCAGATCAAAGATGAACCTATGAACTAACAAGGAAATTCTTGTTTACACATAACAGAACTGTTAATGAATTCTTGATTTGAACTAAATTTGTTCTTCATTTCGTTTACGTTTCGTTAGTATTTTTTGTTTGCATGTTATTTTCGTATTCATCTTAATTAATTATTGCATGTATTCAAACTCGTCTTGCATGCTTTTTGTAACTGGAGAGAAAGAGTGAGCGAGCGAGAGGGAAAGAGAGAGAAAATATATTTGCCTCTTGAGCAAGCAAAAGAGCGCGAAAAATGCGGAAATTACCGCTTCTTTGACAAAAGCGTGGCATAATTTGTTTATGCTCAGAAGTGGAACAGAAAATAGAAATATTATGCCCAGAAATAAGACAGCGAGATGACTCATGCGATAGTAAAAATGCAGGTTGTAAATTAAAATGTGGGACATATTCAGAGAACTGGCCCTGGTAGAACACATGATAATTTCTGTCATGATTCAGCGCTGAAAGACACTTGCACTATCTTCCGGGTCAATCTTAAAGTTTCAGCATATTTAAAAAGTGGTACGTTTGGTTAATAAAATCATGGAGCTGGGTTATTCAAAATTTTTATAGTTAGTTCTGAACCTTGGTAAGTTTTGTTTATCCGCATAATTTCTGGCTGGTGTTTTCTTGTTTATCCGCATAACAACTTCTCAAGGTTGTTAATTTGATTAATTTGGAAAACTTGATATTTTTTACCTTGTCATGTTTAATCTTTGTTGTTTATCCTGCTAGGTTTTGTTTATTCAAGCGCAAGCAAAGATCACACTCAAGTAATTTAATTTAATATAACCATTATGGAATTAAGGCGAACTGATGATAAGGGAAATGTAAAGTAAACAATATTTTGTCTTTAACTTAAATTGAGCTAAACTTTAAATAATACCTAATTCGTGTTATTGTAAATTGACATTAAATTCTGTTTGCAACATTTTAATTTTCAAAAATGTAAATTTTGAGATTCTTCTTTTTTAAAAAATTTGTTAGGCGCCGAGCTTTTTTTTGAACAAAAAAGACATTATTAGGATGCCAAAGAGAAGGAAACTAAGGATACTTTAGAGGGATTTTTAAACAAAAGTGGCATCAATTGGCCCGAAAACGGTTTTTGATATGAAACAACTGCATTTTTTTCTATTACAAAAATAGCAGATCCTATTATGTACTTGTTTTGATTGACAATAGAAACTATTTTTGACTGATTCACTGCCCCTGCAAACCGTTTATTAGTAGGTCAGTTGTTTTCGCTTTTCAGCTCAAAGAAGAATTCGCGATAAGTATCCTGCTATAAACTTCCAAAAACACCTGAAATTGACGTCAGCTTTTGTAAAGCCGCAATGCAATAGCCGAGGTTATTATTAGCCATCTCTTGGTTTTTCTAATCAAAAGAATTGGAATTGTATTGGTGCGCTGTCTTTTGTTAATGATCTGTTCATTTTTAATTGTTTTCCACAATTCCTTCACAGCCCATTCTAGGTCTAATTATTTTGTTTTGTCACTGAAAATTCTTTGAATTAGAGGACAGGACTTGTTTTTTTTTAATTTCGTGATCAAGTTTTCTGTTACGACCATATGCGGTCACAATCACTTCAAATCTGTTTGTGCTGTTTGTTCATTCGTTATTTCAATTTCAACTGAATTTCGTGCTTGATGTCATTTTTCACACTTACAAACCATGGAGACAAACATATCGTTATACAAATGGATTTTAGCTGCAGTTTCTGCTGTTTTTAAGCTATTTTGCAACGTGTAATGATTTATAATCAGATAGAACCAAAAATGGCAGGTTTTCGACTCATAGTTATACTATGTGTACTACTCATATCCTCCGATAGTATTTCAGAATGTTTTTTACAGTTTTCCTTATGCATCTCGAATACCTTCATTCAAAGCAATCTGTAACTTCAAAAAGTATGCTTTACCATCCAAATTAAACCTTTCCTTTTTCTTGGTTGTTATATGGTACTGGAGACACTTTTACGGTGCAGTGACAGGAGATATGATGTTATTAGAATTTCAAAGAATTATTGAAAGAGCATTAGCACTACATGCTCCAATTAAAGCCTGTTATATTAGAACAGATAAACCAAAATTCTTGCTTCAAGAAAAATGAATATGTGAGGAAACAAAAAGAAAGTTTTCAAGAATTAGCGAAGATTAAAACTAAAAACGATTTAGTCCGTCAAAAAGAAAAACAACTTCTTTCAGGTTTTATGGAGTTAAACAGTGAAAATTCGAGATGGAAATTCGTTCAAGATCTTCGTAATAAAGAAAAGACTCAAGCAAGAATTCAATCTTTATTAAACAGTTTTGGTGATAAGATAACAAAGCCCATGGAAATCGCAAATCTTATAAATTACAGATTTTTGACTCTAGGAGAGTTCATTGGCTTGCAAAAACAAACAACATTCCTCCTAAAACTGCTCCGAGAAAGTGTTTCAATTTCCGATATATAACAACCAAGGAAACAAATATGCTCATAGATTCATTGAATACAAGTTAACCAGTCGGTCCTTCAAAAATACCAGCTTGGGCAATAGAAGATGCTAAAGCAGCGCTAGCGGAACCACTATGTTATCTCATTAATCAATTTATTACAGAAGGAAAATTTCCAGAAGATCTTAAAAAAGCTTGTGTAACTCCACTCTTCAAAAAAGGGAATCCCGAAGACCCACTCAATTATAGACCTATTTCTGTCACTCCTGCTTTGTCGAAAATTTTTGAAAAGGCGTTCAGTTCACCAATCACAAGTTTCCTAGAAAGGGAGCAATTATTGTCGGCCAGTCAATATGGTTATAGAAAACAAATTTCAACAATTGATGCTATACTGAAATCGACAGAAAAAATAAGATTAGAAATCAACAAGAAAAAAAATGTTACAGGGGCGTTTTTAGATCTTTCGAAGGCTTTTGATTCTATAAACCACAAAATACTGTTACGGAGACTTGAAAATATAGGTTTCGATGAACATGCTACCTATTTAATAGAGAATTATTTGAAAAAAAGAACGCAAAGAGTTGTTCTGAATGGAATTGAATCGGACTGGATAAATTTGAAGAGAGGAGTTCCACAAGGTACTATTTTAGGACCTCTATTATTTAACATTTACGTCAACGATTTAGCAAAGATTGTTGGAGAAGATTGCACTGTTGTCCAGTACGCAGACGATACTTTACTTTTTACATCCGACACTGATGAAATATTGGCAAAAACAAAACTTGAACATAACATCTCAAAAATTATTGATTTTTTTGCAAAGTCCCAGTTAGTAGTGAAAAAACAAAAAACAGAATATATTGTGTTCAGCACCAGGAAGAGGTTAACAAATACTGTTCTGAATGTTGACAATGAAAGAATAGCAGAATCAAATTGTGTGAAGTATCTTGGCGATATTATAGACAGCAAACTAAAGTTTGATGGAGAAGTGAAAAAGATTCTTCAGAGAATGGCTAGTGGAATAAAAGTTTTGAATACACTAAGTAGAAGTTTACCAGAGAAAACGAAAGTCTTGTTACTTAATGCAATAGTAATAAGTCATCTACATTGTTCCGCTCTAATTCTAATAGGGTTGCAAAAGTCATTACTCACAACTTTAGAAAAACAATTGAATTGGGGAATAAAATCCATTTTTAATAGGAGAAAATACGATCGGTCTACAGATCTCAAACTTCGCAACAAAATACTACCAGTTTCTGTTCTCTTGAAAAATCGTTGCTCAAAATATTTTATTCGCTTACTCAGCAACGATCTTCCAGCATATAAAATTGAACCTCTCTCTACCATGAGAATAAAACAACATGACAGGTCAAAAAAAGTAACGTTCGATATAAGAAAGAACAATAAGTTTTTAACTGATTCTTTTATTGCACAAGCCATTCCAAATTATAATAGTCTGCCTTCTAATATTACACTGAAAACAACATCGAAAGCTTCCTTAAAAAAAGAACTTAAAGAATATTTTTGGAAAGAATTTTTGAAGGACCCAAAAGTAACAGATATAAAAGATAACATTGAGAGCATTAGATTTTAATTTTAATTTTTAATCTTCACGATGTACATATAAAATTGTGAGAACATTTTATGCTCGCATTTTAGGCCGTTTTTTAAAAATGTAAGGTCAAGTTTTTAATTAAGTAATTTATTGATTTTATAATTTTACATAATGTTATATTCTTAACTTTACATTGCCTCTTTTACCATTTGCTTTTTATACTTATGTATACCAGAGGAAATTAACAATGTTCTTTTTTTTTTAAATGTTGAAGCAATTTTTGATGAATTTAGCACAGAGTTGAATTATCATGTACAATTTTATGGATGCTTTTGAAATCTTAGTTCGATCTTAAATGCTTCTCTTCACTCATTTACGTCACTCAAATGAAAATTGTTGCTTTTTTAAAATCAAACTGTCGGCCAATTCGACGGCAATGTCTCCAAAGATAATATAAATTTGTGAAAAGCTTACAGCTTCATTAGGTTTTATATTCATGGTTCATCAAAGATTGTAAAGTGAGGAGGCAGAAATTCTGAGATCTCTTTTTCTGAGTTTACATGAGATCTTTATTTCTGATCCCCTTTTTTCAATGCATACTGCATTTTTGCCACCAATAAACAACTGATTCGCCCATTACTTCAAAAATATGACTTTTTAAGTTTTTGATGGGACATTGTTTTGGCCTTCCTTTTGCCTGTTTATATACTATAAGGTGGTTTATCTACTATTAATTGTGTACTATAAGTGCATACTGAACTTGAATCCCCGGACCTTGGCCGTAGTGAGTTTCATTGCTGTACCATTTGTTTTCAATTGTAACCATTACTGTACCAGACAAATAGCAGCATAAAAACTTTTACCACACTGCCCAGACTCCATTAAGAAACATCCCAGTCTGTCCCTTTTCTTCGCAGCCTCATTTTTATTATTGGCCCACTCTGCACAGATTGTTTCACATTTCTTTCATCATCAGACTGTACATACAAAGAAAAAAGTTTTGTAAATTTTGAAAAATTCGATTTCATGCATTATTTTTTTTAAAATGCCGATACCCTCAAAAGCTATTCTAGCCCCAATTATACCACATATTGGTGCAATTACATCTTTGGGGTGGAATCCGCGGCGGAGGTCGGAGGTCGGTGGAGGTCGGCGGCGGAGGTCGGTGGCCGAGGTCGGTGGAGGTCGGCGGCGGAGGTCGGTGGCCGAGGTCGGTGGAGGTCAGCGGCGGAGGTCGGTGGCGGAGGTTGGTGATGGAGGTTGGAGGTGGAGGATTACCTGGTGGTCGAATTTGTCAATCAGTTGTAAACACATTCCATCATTATGAACCAGGTAAACACCTGTGGCTGCAGAGGTGGGATGATCACCGACATCTGTGCATAGGCACAGAGCCAAATGATCTAGTACATCCGTGGAGAGGCATCCGTGGACATCCGTGCAGTGCGGCCGAGCAGATCAAAGATGAACCTATGAACTAACAAGGAAATTCTTGTTTACACATAACAGAACTGTTAATGAATTCTTGATTTGAACTAAATTTGTTCTTCCTTGCCTTTACGTTTCGTTAGTATTTTATGTTTGCATGTTATTTTCGTATTCATCTTAATTAATTATTGCATGTATTCAAACTCGTCTTGCATGCTTTTTGTAACTGGAGAGAAAGAGTGAGCGAGCGAGAGGGAAAGAGAGAGAAAATATATTTGCCTCTTGAGCAAGCAAAAGAGCGCAAAAAATGCGGTAATTACCGCTTCTTTGACAAAAGCGTGGCATAATTTGTTTATGCTCAGAAGTGGAACAGAAAATAGAAATATTATGCCCAGAAATAAGACAGCGAGATGACTCATGCGATAGTAAAAATGCAGGTTGTAAATTAAAATGTGGGACATATTCAGAGAACTGGCCCTGGTAGAACACATGATGAATTCTGTCATGATTCAGCGCTGAAAGACACTTGCACTATCTTCCGGGTCAATCTTAAAGTTTCAGCATATTTAAAAAGTGGTACGTTTGGTTAATAAAATCATGGAGCTGGGTTATTCAAAATTTTTATAGTTAGTTCTGAACCTTGGTAAGTTTTGTTTATCCGCATAATTTCTGGCTGGTGTTTTCTTGTTTATCCGCATAACAACTTCTCAAGGTTGTTAATTTGATTAATTTGGAAATCTTGATATATTTTACCTTGTCATGTTTAATCTTTGTTGTTTATCCTGCTAGGTTTTGTTGATTCAAGCGCAAGCAAAGATCACACTCAAGTAATTTAATTTAATATAACCATTATGGAATTAAGGCGAACTGATGATAAGGTAAATGTAAAGTAAACAATATTTTGTCTTTAACTTAAATTGAGCTAAACTTTAAATAATACCTAATTCGTGTTATTGTAAATTGACATTAAATTCTGTTTGCAACATTTTAATTTTCAAAAATGTAAATTTTGAGATTCTTCTTTTTTAAAAAATTTGTTAGGCGCCGAGCTTTTTTTTGAACAAAAAAGACATTATTAGGATGCCAAAGAGAAGGAAACTAAGGATACTTTAGAGGGATTTTTAAACAAAAGTGAGCATCAATTGGCCCGAAAACGGTTTTTGATATGAAACAACTGCATTTTTTTCTATTACAAAAATAGCAGATCCTATTATGTACTTGTTTTGATTGACAATAGAAACTATTTTTGACTGATTCACTGCCCCTGCAAACCGTTTATTAGTAGGTCAGTTGTTTTCGCTTTTCAGCTCAAAGAAGAATTCGCGATAAGTATCCTGCTATAAACTGCCAAAAACACCTGAAATTGACGTCAGCTTTTGTAAAGCCGCAATGCAATAGCCGAGGTTATTATTAGCCATCTCTTGGTTTTTCTAATCAAAAGAATTGGAATTGTATTGGTGCGCTGTCTTTTGTTAATGATCTGTTCATTTTTAATTGTTTTCCACAATTCCTTCACAGCCCATTCTAGGTCTAATTATTTCGTTTTGTCATTGAAAATTCTTTGAATTATAGGACAGGACTTGTTTTTTTTAAATTTCGTGATCAAGTTTTCTGTTACGACCATATGCGGTCACAATCACTTCAAATCTGTTTGTGCTGTGTGTTCATTCGTTATTTCAATTTCAACTGAATTTCGTGCTTGATGTCATTTTTCACTCTTTTTGGAGCGAATATTTTTTGCAATCCAAGAAATGGATTGTATTGGTGCTCTGTCTTCTTTTTCTTTTTCTAAGATGTTTTCACACCTTTTTTCAGGACGTTGAGCTTTCAAAAATGGATAAACAGGTAAAGCTCGGCGGACATCAAGTTCCAATAGAGGCCTGTGGCCGCGTTTATTTATCCTCCAAGTGCCTGGAGTGGTGAAGCTATTGGGAAGGCCGTAAATCAAAGTTAAAAGGTCATTTTAGGAGTTTTCGAGGCAAAAATGTTGCAATTTATCGCGTTTTTTTGTCATTTTTCTAATTTTTTGTTGAAATAGTCTGAAATTGAGGTTTGTAAAAATTGTTAAAGGTCTTTTGCAAGTTTCATTGATCATTTTAAGTAGTATATGTTTTGGTACTCCAAACAAACTTTGCAAATTTATACTAATGTTCATATTTTTTTCTAGTTTTTGAAAACTTTTGTAATTTTCGGAGTTTTTTAGCCCTAGGTGTCAAGCAACCTCCTCTACGGTTTGATAGTAGATTAATGCATTAGTAAGATAGTAGTAGAATGGTTTTCAACATTGTAACATCACCAATTTTAGCAATTCATTGATGAAAACTTGCAATTTATTTTCTAATATCTTAACATTTATTGTCATTGTTTAAGTTTTTCCAGCTCCAAGTGCCAAAAAAATGCCCATTGTTTTTTGTTAATTGGCTACTGTAAAATTTTTATTGGTCATGAAATGGTTTTCAGCATTTTAAAATATCACATATTTTAGGAATAAACCTTGAACATTCTTTAAGTTTGAAAGGAATCTCCTCTAGGTTTGATAATATGTAAATGCGCGATTTCTAGTAGCATTAAACGATTTTTCAATTTTTAATGTCACATATTTCAGCAATTAAAATAAAATTTGCATTTAAAATAAAACTTGCAAGCTTTTTTTGAAAATTTTTTAACAGCGAGTTTTTCTGACACCATGGGATCAGGAATCTCTTCTAGGAATTGAGAATAAGTTACTGCATAGTAGCTGGAGGTAATGGATTGACTATCAATCTTTCAACAACGCAAGGTTTCGCAATTTTTTGACAAAAAATTTAAAGTTTACAAATTTTCCGAAAATTATCTTGTTCCAAATTTATTGATCTTTATGAGCCAATGAAACTATTTAAGGCGTAAAAAGGGATACTAGATAGCCTCCGTAGACATTGAAATGATTCTGAAGTTTTACACTTTTCAGTTTGTTTCTCTTCAAATATTTGTCATGTTTCTCATTTATCGATCTTAGTTGATGGATGAATGAATCTCTTTCAAGGCTTGTGCGTGAGTTAATGAGTATATTGAAGTGTGTCATATTTGTCCTTTAGGGTAAAAGCTGCATGAGTTTAAGCAATATTTATATTTTTTATAGTTTTTTTGATTATATTAGTTTCTCAACTTTTGAGATTGTCGTTCTGGCTGGGATTGTTCAATTGATCTGCTGGTCAGTTACAATAGTTCTGTTTTTCATTCAATTTTTTAGATTGTATTTTAGGACTTGTCCTGCTATGTTCTTTCGTTCACGTGATAACGTTTTTGGTCACATTTGACTTACTTCACTCTAAAAAATGAGTTCCTCACTCTCAAATCGATTTTTCTAAATTTTCATTCAAAGAGATAAGGTCAAGTGAGTGCGTGACAGTCTAATTAAATGGTATTTGAGAGCAGCTAATAGAAACAGCAATTAGGTAAACATATTCCTAATCAAAATGTGACATCTCAGCGTTCAATGAAAAGAATTTTTTTTTGGTCTAATTCTTTTACTATCTTTTTGAGACTGCAGATCTACGAAGCTATTGCGGCTATTTTCTGGCAATCTGTTCTCTGTTACTATTTTACTTTACCCTTAATTTCTATGAATAATTTTGCTTTATTTGAATTTACGTTTCGTTTCTGGTGAATTGACTCTCATTGTTAAAGTAAAACAGTAAGAAAGTTTTGGAGAAGTTTAAGGTTAATGAGGGTAAATTTACCTTAATCATCAAGGTAGTTTTGGAATAAGTTAGGATAAAATTTACCTTGACAGTTGAAGCGAATAATAGTTTTTTAAGGTTAACCTTTACTCCTTAACTCTGTGTGATCTTTTAAATTTGCTCAAATATCTTGCCATATTTTTTGCAAGCAGCGCTGCAGATCTTTGAAGATTTAAAAGATTGAACATTATAGATTTAACACCCCAGTTGTACCTTCGGATATTTCCGATGCTTATTCTGTTTCTTTTCCAAGCTATCAAGTTTCATTTCACTAGATTACTCTAATTTAATGAAAATTCTCTGAATTTCTTTCTCAGTCTTAAAAATTCGTTTGTTGTGTCTGTTTTGAAGTTGAGGTTCAAGTTTCATTCAAAACGATTTAGCCGAGGAGCTTTCTGCTCTAGGTTGAGCACGAGTATTCGATAAGGCTGAAGGAGGAAATGGCTGGGTACAAGGCTAAACTGGATAGTCACTATTGCCTAATAATAAAGAGTCAACTGGACACATGGCATGGCATTGCAGAGG
This sequence comes from Convolutriloba macropyga, assembly GCF_964194025.1. NCBI lineage: Eukaryota > Metazoa > Xenacoelomorpha > Acoela > Convolutidae > Convolutriloba > Convolutriloba macropyga. The sequence goes on from NC_134470.1 coordinate 25,824,673, forward strand.
GACATTGGGAGTTGCTGCTAGATTCAGTGCATGCTCTACACCAAGCTCATATTGATATGCTTCAACTCAGACATGAACAGGTTTAGTTGAGCTTGTTTTTACTATTATCAAAAATTTTGAACCAGGCTTGAAAAAATCGGAACGAAATATTTGGAATTTGTTGGCATTGTTTTTTCTTCTGACTGTTCTTGGAGTTTTTGCTAACCGAAATTGATATAGTGGAATGGACAATGAAATTTTTGTTTATGGCGTTTTGAGGTTTATAAAGCGCGCATACATGAAATTTAGGACTATTACATTTTTTAAACAAAGAGGGTACTTTTGTGGGCGAATAATTTTTTCGACTAATTTTTAGATCTGCTGAAAATTTTTTATCGTCAGTTTCTAATACTATGTTTTCTAATCTTCATGTTTTTATTCTTCAATGTTTTCATATTATTCAGAAAAAATTTATAGAAAATTTTCTATGTCTTTCAAATATAAATTAACAGATATTTGTTTGTCTCAAAGATATTTGAATGTTGGCCAAAATGTGCATATTGATTTAACGACACATTTTAACGACTCCTGAATAATTGCACTCTGTTCACCCTAAAAATTTTACGAACTAACTGTAAGCAAACATTATGGGTAATATGACCGGATTCCTTCTTTATCTTTTTTATTCATTTTTTTTAACGGAAAAGAGAAAATTATATTTTCCAAATAATTTGAAACAAATTGATCAACTTCTCTCCGAATAATTTTGAGCTCCTATTCATCGTTTTAGGGTCATTTGGGGTTGATCATTGATAGATAATAGAGAGTCATACCAGTATCAGTCAACCAAGGAATTTGTCCTCAATAAAACAAGATGAAAATCTACTTTAAATTTTTTTAGCAAAGAACGTCGTCATATTTAAAACAATCTGTTTGCACTCAGGCAACGTGCTTTGAAGCACAAAGCATTAGACAGACATAAGCAATTAAACCATAACCTCATAACAAAAACAAGACTGCTCGTGCGAGACAGTGCAAAAAAATATTAACAAAAAATCAGACCTTATCTGCGGAAAAGAATTTGAAGCGATGTGTTTCCACGACAGATCTTTTTTTCCCGTAAACTTTTTAAACTGAAAATATGCGCAATTGATAGAATTATTTTAATTAGTTGGAATCAAGATCGATTCAAATTTTTTTTTTTTTCAACAAAATGTAACCGAGCATCAGAAGTTCATCAAAATTTTGAATTATTGAGTATGCCAAGTTTTGTCTTTTTCTGATAAATACTATGAAAGTTTGATTTCAATTGATCTATATTTTTAAAGTTTGTAATTTTGAAAAATAATTGAGAAAAAAGCAAAAATTATTCTTTATTTATCTGACAGATTTAAAAAAAGTGTGAAATTAAATTGATTTTTTTGTACCGAATTAATTAGGCTTTTTTCTGTTTTTTTAACTACCACATGCAGGTGAACTGTTTAAGTGGACAATTCATTTAATTTTGAGTTAACTTGAGAGACTAAATTGGAACAACTCTAGGTTTTTAAAGTCAACAAAGTATAAATTGAGAAGATGTTTATTGCGTTCACAAAGAGAACATTCTTCTTCGTTTTTTTCCTCAAATGACTGTTTAATTGCTCTTGAACGAAGTTCATAGCAATTATTTTAAACATGTGTGTCTTTTTTATGCAAAACTTTTGCTTGACAATTTTGACTTCTCGAATGACATTTACGCCCCTGACTTTTTGCGTTTTGCGTGATCTAAAATAATTTCCGCATCTAAATTTCAAGCAGCTGAACTCATTTCGCGGCAATTTAATACTAAAAGTCATATGAAAAGTGTGTCGAAACTGGAGCTATTTTTAACTTTAACTCCTAATAGTGGTATATGTTAACCTCTAATGTGGTTATTTGATGCCCACTATTGAAATTCTTAGTCCTATTTAAGCTCCCCTTACCTCCCTTCTCCCCACTTGACCGAAGCAGGCTGCAATTGCTTAGAGCTCCTACTAGTCGTTCGAGAGCAATTCTTCCGACGCTTAGTCGGTTAGTTTTTTTTTCTGTTCTATTGATTACAAATTCCCAATACAGAGTCAATTTGGCTGATCGTTACAGCATTGAGCCCTCTTTTGACTGCTGAGCCTGCTTTTGTTTTATATTTTGCAGCAAATAAGAAAAATTTTCCGCATAAAAAACTTTTAACTGTTTTTCTATTTGAAGTGCAAAAAGAAATAAGAAACTCCTACATATATGCCATTCAACGGGACTGGTAATCTAATTTTTACAATCTGTATGGTGCAAATTAATTTAAGTCTCTATGAAAGAGTTTGAAAAGGAAAACGTTTTGTTTCCATTGTATACTCTCTTGTGCTTCACTCTCTTGTTTTGATGTTTTTGAGCATGCCTTCAAGACCAATTCTCCAAAATTTAGCAACTAGAATACTTGTTTTTCACCAATACATGTTTAATTTATCTAAAGCAAAAAATAATGGGAATCTCTTCACGTTTTTTTTTTTCAATTTTTTTGCAGGAAATGAGTGATAAACTTGATTCGCATGGAGAGCTTACATTCAAGAGTCACCTGACGAACCAAGATTTTTGGGGGAAAATCAGTCTTTCGTTTTATTTTTTAGTTCTCGTCTCTAGTATGACATATTTGGTCAACGCAGTGAAATTTAAATCAAATCAGTTTTTAAATGAATATTGGGAGGCAGGTTTGGGAACGATCGTAGGTCCCCCAGAGTTTTATAAAATAAAATTAATAATTTAATTTGAAAACTTTAGAATTTTCTCTTTCTCCATTCACAAAAATTTTAATAATCTTCCCTTACCTTTGCTATTGATTAAAAACTTTTATGATAAAAAGACCCTAATTTGCATACCTAAATTGTTTATTTGAGGGACGGGAGAAAGCACCAAACGGAGCTTTGTTTAACTGTTTTGGTTTTCCCTTTTTCTCTAGAAATTTTCTTTATGTAGTTCTCTTGTTTAATAGGCGTAATACAGTTGCTTATTCGTATACAGCTTCTGACAAATGAACTCAGAGGTGCTAATTATTAGCCATACTAAGTTTTTAATTTTCATTTGGAAAAAAAATTACGTGCTATTCGTTTGTTTCGTTTCTTATTAAATTTTATTATTTGTTTAGTTTTTCGATTCACAGGTTCTGTAACGTTTTTTCAATTTTTGTTTAATCAAAAACTTATTGAACTACAGAAAATTGAAACTCTAATGTTTCACTGAGAGGAAGAGATTGCAAAAAGTAAAAGAACAGTTTCCATCGAATACTTAATTTCTATAAGAAAACTTTCTCTTTGGTTTAATTTCAAACAGATTTATATAATTGAAGAGGTTCATCAAAAATTCATCAAAATTTTGAATTGTTGAGTATGCCAAGTTTTGCCTTTTTTTATAATTATTATGAAAGTTTGATTTCATTTGATCTGTATTTGTAAAGTTTGTAATTTTGAAAAATAATTGAAAAAAGAGCAAAAATTATTCTTTAATTATCTGACAGATTTAAGAAAAGTGTGAAACTAAATTGATTTTTTTGTTTTGAAATAATTAAGTTTTTTGTTTTTTAACTACCACACGCAGGTGAACTGTGTAAATGGATAATTCAATTAATTTTGAGTTAACTTGAGATACTAAATTGAAACAACTCTAGGTTTAAAGTCAACAAAGTATAAATTGAGAAGATGTCTATTGCGTTCACAAAGAGAACATTCTTCTTCGTTTTTTTCCTCAAAGGACTGTTTTTTTTCTCTTGAACGAAGTTCATAGCAATTATTGTAAACGTGTGTGTCTTTTTTTATTTAAAAAAATTTTCGCTTGACAATTTTGACTTCTCGAGTGACTTTTACGCCCTTGACTTTTTGCATTTCACCTGATCTAAAATATTTTCCCCATCTAAATTTCAAGCAGCTGAACTCATTTGGCGGCAATTTAATACTAAAAGTCAAATGAAAAATGCGTCGAAACTGGAGCCATTTTTAACTTTAAATCCTAATAGTGGTATATGTTAACCTCTAATGTGGTTATTTGAGGCCCACTATTGAATTTCTTAGTCCAATTTAAGCTCCCCCTCCCTGCCTCCTCCCCACCTGACTGAAGCAGGCTGCAATTGCTTAGAGCTCCTACTATTCGTTCGAGAGCAATTCTTCCGACGCTTAGTCGGTTAGTTTTTTTTTCTGTTCTATTGATTACAAATTCCCAATACAGAGTCAATTTGGCTGATCGTTACAGCATTGAGCCCTCTTTTGACTGCTGAGCCTGCTTTTGTTCAGTATTTTGCAGCAAATAAGAAAAATTTTCCGCATAAAAAACATTTAACTGTTTTTCTATTTGAAGTGCAAAAAGAAATAAGAAACTCCTATATATATACCATTCAACGGGACTGGTAATCTAATTTTTACAATCTGTATGGTGCAAAATAATTTGAGTCTCTATGAAAGAGTTTGAAAAGAAAAACATTTTGTTTCCCTTGTATTCTCTTGTGCTTCACTATCCTGTTGTGATGTTTTTGAGCGTGCCTTCAAGACTAATTCTCCAAAATTTAGCAACTAGAATACTTGCTTTTCCCCAAAAGTTGTTTAATTTATCTAAAGCACAAAATAATGGGAATCTCTTCACGTTTTTGTTTCAGTTTTGTTGCAGGAAATGAGTGATAAAACTTGATTCGCATGGAGAGCTTTCATTCAAGTGTCACCTGACGCAACAAGATTTTTGGGGGAAAATCAGTCTTTCACTTTGTTTTTTAGTTCTCGTCTCTAGAATGACATATTTGGTCAACGCGGTGAAATTTCAATCAAATCAGTTTTTAAATGAATATTGGGAGGCAGGTTTGGGAACGATCGTAGGTCCCCCAGAGTTTTATAAAATAAAATTAATAAGTTAATTTGAAAACTTTTAAATTTTCTCTTCCTCCTTTCACAAAAACCTTTATAATACTCCCTTACATTTGCCATTGATTAAAAAATTTTATTATAAATAGACCCTAATTTGCATACCTAAATTGTTTATTTGAGGGACGGTAGAAAACACCAAACGTTTTGGTTTTCCCTTTTTCTCTAGAAATTTTCTTTATGTAGTTCTCTTGTTTAATAGGCGTAATACAGTTGCTTATTCGTATACAGCTTCTGACAAATGAACTCAGAGGTGCTAATTACTAGCGATACTAAGTTTTCAATTTTCATTTGGAAAAAAATTACGTGCTATTTGTTTGTTTCGTTTCTTATTAAATTTTATTATTTGTTTAGTTTTTCGATTCACA
>NC_134470.1:25832426-25857514 GCF_964194025.1 Convolutriloba macropyga
TTGTTTTCGCAATACAATATCTTATAGGATGAACGCATCCTCAGATAAGTAGTTGGAAGCATCAGCCCTGTTATAAAATTTTACATAGAACTCATATTGAACATTTCAAAGGTAAGAGGCACATAAGTAAACTGAATAGACAGTATATATAAAGCTTAAAAAGGTAAGATAGAAACTTCCAAAAATTCAATTCTTTACATTCTTCGAGGGAAAAAATTTAAAAAAATTCAACAGTGCCACCTTTGACTCTCCCCGAAGATATTACCCCCTCAAAGTTGACTTATCGAAGGAAGCGGGGGCGTGAATAAATTTCCTAACCTCTTTAAAACTTTGGGGGACAATATTTTCCGGTTTTAATCGATTTCTAAAGGCAAACCCCTCGATCGCTGATATTTCAAAAATTTATTTTTTCAGCCTATGATTAAAATTGAGTTTTCTGTATGTCCTCTGTTGTACTTCGCTTGACACTAGCTGATACAATTTTAGTACGCGGAAGAGTTGGAGATTGAGGCCATGAAGTCGCTTGAGGTGAAGAGATACGAATTCAACTTGACCATCAGCCATCTGGAACAAAAAATGGTACAGATGCACCAACATCATCTGGAGTGTCTGCTCAGACTCAAGAGACGGTATCTGCCTTTTCATATGACTTTACCTACCGTGCTTAAAATTTGTGAATTTCAATTTCGCAATTCGTTCAGGTTACAAGGTTTATGCAATTTGCTCAGCTTAAATGTTTTCACGATTAATATGTATATATATTCGGACTATAGAAACGGCGTGTTTAGAATTTAATACAAATGTTAGATAAAAATAAATATTTGTCAATGGTCAAACTCTTCTTGGCATAAAGTTGATCAAAAAACGTATGGACATTAGAGAACCCAGGGTACGACTTCATCGGTCACTAAAACGTTGAGGCAGAGAGCTTACTTTGAAAGGTTACCTTAGACTTAAAGAAGTCAAAGTCCTAAACTTAGTGTCCTATACGACACTAAATTTAGGCCAAAAAGTAGACTGTCACTTCTCTCAGTCGAAGTGCAATCTTTCAAACTAAGAAATCTAACCTTTGACACTTGAATAAAACCGCTATAGATAATCGGGTGCTTCGCTATCTGAGACAAGGACGTTTATTTTATTTCAACTCCTGTATAATTTGAAAAAGAAATGTATTCTTTCACTAATCTGCAAAAGAATACTCTTAACTTCAATTTCACATGGAATTCAACACTTTCGCACCGTTTGGTTCTCTAAAGAGGTTAGAACAAAATTGTCGTCCCCTCAGGCCTCGTGCCCAGAACTCGGGGTGTCAAGGCACTAAGTCACTGGGGCGACTAAGGTTTATAATACATAGATGACGTAGATGACTAAAAAATAATAATACCCAAAAAAATTGTGAAAAATGTGGGGCCAGATGTGCTCCAGTGAAGCATAGAAGTGATTTGACGCCAAAGTGATGGAAATAATTTTTTTAGTAGCCCGGGTCTAGTAAAATAAAAATTAATAAAATATCGGAACCTTATAAGCGTTTATTATCAACACCTTGATTATTATTAATAGCCGCCTTTATCTTCTCAGCCGGCTATTATAGCGCTCCTCATTTTTTACAATTCAAAGAATTTGAATTGTATTGGGGCGCTGTCTTTTTTTTAAGATCTGTTCACACATTTTCATGATTTTTGAAGTCAAATTGGAGTAGTAATTTTGGTCACGCTGAAATAGGAAGTGGAGCGAAAAAGCGAGTCGTATTGCGGCGTGAATTTTTTTTTTGCTCTAATTCCAAAGTAGAGTGAAAAAACGGTGTTTGAACAAAAATTCGGTTTCTCGATAGTGGTTCTTTTCACATGCGGCAATTTCACTTTGATTTTAAATGTTTTTTCGATTTTGTCGATCCGATTTTTTCTAATTGGTTTTCCCATTTCATTCTTAGTTCGTTCTGGGCCTAGTTTTTTGTTTCAACCAAATTTCCATTCCTTGCTAATGGTTTTTTGTCCACATGCCGCATTTTGATATTGTTTTTCTGTTTTTTTTAAAATTTTTTTGATCAAATTTTTTTTTAGAAAAAGTTTCCCCATTTCCTTCATAGTCAGTTCTAGATCTAGTTTTTTATTTAGTCAATGAAAATTCTTTGAATTGTACTTCAGGACTTCTCCTGCTATGTTTTTTTTTACTTTGTCGTATAAAAAAATGTTTCGCTTTACCTCATTTTGCCGCTTTTTCAACATTTTGCGTGAAATCTTTTTGACTTCAGGCTAGTTTCTCTCTTCTCTCATTGTGCTAAGTGTGATTTTGAAAATCAGTTGCTCAGTGAAACAAATCAAAATGAACAGAGTCAGTATAAAAAATTGAAGTAAGAAATAGAAACGGGATAAACCTATAAAGCTCAATTTTAGATGCCCGCTATTTGCCTTGAAAGTCTTAGTTGCCATCTCTAATGCTTATTGGTATTGATAGTTGCCCTTGTAGCCTCTCTCTAGGAAACAGAAGTATATTCAACTACAAAATTTCATCAAAAAAATCTTTTTTTTTTCAATTTCTTCTATTCTTTCAATCCCAATCATGCTTATTGGAATCAACGGCGGCTATTTTCCGGCAATCTGCAGTGTATGTTTTAATTTTTGTGTTCTGCTGCCAACTGCTCAACTGAATTGAACAAGTTGAGGCTCTGAAATGATTAGTGTAAAAGTTTTCCATATTTTAATTTCTCGTGGGGAAAACACGAGAAATGAAAGTATAGAAATTGTTGAAATTCTTAAGTCCTTTTTTTTTCCTTTTCTTGTTCGTTTAAAATTCTATATGTAAAATTTGGGAGGCCTGGCTGAACGGAATACGGGTAAGAAATGAGTATCAAACAAACTCAATAATATAGCTAACGAATTTGCTCACAGAAAAGAAAACATGCTAATTGTTGAATGTGAGGAAAGAACGATAGAAATTTAATTTAGTAAATTTTTAAATCTTTTTTGTCTAACACAAGTTTAGTTTCAACGATTTTTCAAATTGCCAGGTTGTGAAAATGCGGCATGCTTTGAACTAAAAGAAACTGACAATTGTTATAAGGATTTTTTATAAGCTTTTACTTATCGGAAGGACATTCATTATAGCAGGAATAGTACCTCTTGAAGGTTTTCAGCTGAAGACTTTGAATTTTGTATTACCTCTCCTTCTTAATGATTTGTTTACATACATCTTTAAGTGATATCTTATTCAACGTCTGACAAGAATTTTTTATAAGAGCATTTGGCTCCTGACGTGGTGGAATATTATGAGTAACTGCACATTACCGATCCATCTTAGCTTTTCATCTAGTTTTTGTAATTTAAGTTTTTGATTAATCAAGCTTTCGCCAATTAGTCAACGAATAATGAAGTAAAAAAAATAAGCTAAGATGCGGTATACTTGTAAAAAAGGGCATCTAATGTTGCTCTGGGATTAGCCCCAGAAAATTTAACCTTGCTATTTCATTTTTTAATTTATATACTCATAAAAGGCCAGCGTTTGCTTTTTAATCAAATTTTTGGGTTTTCGTTTAAAATTTTAGAGAAAAAAGAACCATCATTTTGTTGCACTCAAAGTCTACCTTGATTTTTAATTCAAAACAAACACATTTTATTGGGTGTTAAAAAGAAAGTGGAGGTGTTGTAAAAATTGAAAGAAAACAGGCAATAGAAGAACCAACAGGTGCGTTTTTTTCTTTTCGTACTTTCCTAATATTTTTCAGTTTTTAAGTTCAATTTGTGTCCAATTTGATCAAAACAAAATATTTTAAATTGAACATTCGAAAATTTTTTTGAAAAATAGTTTCGTTATTTTTCCTTAAACCCATTGCAATTTTAAGACAACATTGTAACTTATTTTCTCTGGTTTTTTGTTTGGCTGAAACGAAGAAAAACCAAAATTTAATTGAAATTACCTTCTACTTTTTGCTGCTTTAATTGATTCTAGCCAATCAAAATTTCTGAGCAGATGAGAGCCCCTTTATTACATATTAATTGATTCAACACAATTGTATGGACAAATTATAGCAATGTTTTTGAGTAACTTAAGAAAAAGATCAACTTCCTCTTCTTCAAAACATAATTAAGCTTCTGTGGGAACAATTTTTTTGAAACTTGCAGTATATTTTAACCCACGTTCCCTAGTTCATCTGAAAATTGATTTTTCAAGAAAATCTTTTATCTAATTATTATAATCTTTTTTATTATTCCAGATTCTTTCAATGATTCGCAAGTTTTATTTATTCTTTAGTTTTTTGCTGACCAGTAAATTTAATCGAAAGAAAGTTTTCAGACGTCATCAGTAGAATTACGCACCAAATAAAAAAATGAACACAGGAAAATTTTTAGAAAGCCAGAAATACATTTTATTGTGCATTTTTGCGCAAAATTATGATCTAATTTTCAAAACTGCCTCCTAGTTTTTAGTGAAATAATTTGACTGCAACGTTACAAAATGTTTTTTCAGGGACCATCAAAAACATAACAGAATAAGCAACCATTTGAGGAAAGAACGAGACAAAAGATTGTTTTTCATATGCCTTGAATTTTGTGACATAAATTGACTTTGTTCTTCCTTCTCTCCCTTTGTCGCGAACTATTAAATGGCAGTCTGATTTATTGCAGGTTTTTTATTTCTTTAGATCTATTTTTTCACGTTTTTCGATTCAATAAAATCAGTTAAAATTTATTTTAGTGAAGTAGATACTTAGTCAGTGAAGTACCACAAAATACTAACCGCAGCCTTGTCCTCCATTTAATATAGCATTTATTTGAGAAAAACGATGAAGAAACGTTTTTTTTTTCAACACAGCTTCGTTCTTGTAAACAGATGTTTGGCTGACTTAAGAACATATTTTCCACAACTTATCCGAATTCATTAAGTCTTCAATTACCGAATGCACCAGCATGAGTTAATTGATTTACAAAACGTCCGAATTCGAATAAGAAAAGTTTAAGAACTTTTAACTTTATACTTGTTCATTGCGTTTCCATGTAAACACAGAAAGAAAGAACTTATGTTTGGTTTGTTTTAAATAGTAATAATTTTCCCAAAATTAGAATTATAATTTTAGGACGACTATTGCATGATTTGATAATAACATTTTATAATTGCTTGACAAAGATGCAAATTTTAGCACAATCTTCAACTCTTTTTTAACAATTTTTCTGTATTCGGTATTTCTTTAATTCAAAAACCTTAAAACTGAATTTTGGACTGACCTGATTAGTTGAAGTTTCATCATTCCGAAACATATTAAACAAGATAAAACAGAAGTGAAAATTATTGATAAATAGGATTTTAACTTTTTATTTTCTCTTTTTGAGTTCTTGTGCTTATCATATCCAGTCACTTATTTGTTTGCTATTTTTAGTGTATCAACTTATCGCCGCAATTTTGTTTTGCAAATAACTCTCAAGTAAGTGACAATGTGTATTTTGACTTCTGGTAAAATTATCTCAAAATGAAATTTCCGAATTTTTCAGTTTCCATATTAAGGCATAAGTCGTACTGAAGGGTGTTCCGAACAATTTGCGTCAATTTCGAAGGAAAGAAAAGTTTTTGACAAACTTGAGACGTAGGTTGGAACATTCTGTAGTCTCGCAGGAGCCGTCTTGTTCGATTGGTATGCGTCGAAAGAAATTTTGAACCAATGATTGAACTTCATTCGTTTGTTTACATTTGACAGATTTCTGTGTTCCCCAGAAGAAGTCAACTGCAGTGACCTTGAGTTCTGGAGGATTCCAGATGTGCCAGTAGAGGACGAGTGCTGTGGGATCGACCACTGTACGTTCAAATCAAAATAAGTCCATTAGGTATTCAATTTAGGGGTCCTAACAGCCAATTTAGTGCGTACGCAGCTTAATCTTGATGTGTTAAAAACCGTGAGTAAAGAATAATCCCGAATGATTCAGGAATTTTATCGTATAAGATCTTATCAGAGCTTACTTACACGATAAAAATCTCACCCAATACGTTAATTTTTAGGTTACGTTTGTACTTCAGCGAGACTTGGTGCTTCTTTGATCTTCGACTATTTCCACGAAATGAATTGACATTCGCAATATCTTCCTGCTCAAAGATTGTTTGAGTAAAAAATTGAAAAATTTCCAGAAAAATCATTTTTCGTTGTGGTTTTTTATTTTTTATTTACAGATGGTTGGTAAAAAAGGTCCTTAACTCTTATCGAAGAATTTTTTGTAAAAACATCATTTTCCTTGACCAAATTGTCCAAAAGCAATGAAAAAGTAGAAAAAAATAATTTTAAAATCTGTTACACCTGATATCTGTTAACAATATAAATTGTCAAAGTGTTTCGTTTATATGAATATACATTTGTTTGCTTGTATGTTTGTACGTGATTATAATTCGCATTTAGTCAGTTTTTTAAAGCTTTTGTCAGTTTTTGTTGGTTAGTTGAACAAACTTTCTAATACAAAAGTTATAATATATTATTAAGTTTACGCCGCTCTAAAAATTGTTACGCAAACTGAATAACTTTGAGGAATTGTTTTGATCAGCAAATATAATCATTTATTGCATCAACACTAATTTCAAGTGATCAATCTGTTATAGCAAGAGAAAAACACTACAATGGAACTGAAAATCAATAGGAAAAGTAATCTAATTTCTCATTGCCCTCTATTATTCCGTCAAACTCTATCCGCGAAATCTTCTGTTGATTCCACTGATCTGAAAACAATGTTAAACCCATTGTTTGTTTCAATTTCGGCAGCAAATAGAAATGAAATAATTTTGGAAGCAGTAGAAAAATGAGTGAAATCTATAGAAAGTTTGTGTTTTGCTGACTTTTACGTGGTTTCATTCGTTTTTATTAAGATGTATCTGCTTAACAGTTTTAAGAGGTTTAAATCAACCTCTTACATTTCAAGTTCAAAGGCCACAAAAACTCCAATATGTTAATTTTCGGATTTATTCTGTCCGCCCCCAGCTTAGTGAGCATAAATCTTTCATGACCCCAGGCGGACGTGCTATTTTTTTACATAGTAACGTGCTATACAAAAACATATAATTTGTAACTGCGGGCCGAAACAGAATAAATCCTAATTTTCTTTTTTTTGTGATTTATTTGAAAGAAATAGGAGACGTGTAAAAGATCATAACGATTTAAGAAAAGAGGACCGTTGAAAAACAATTTACTACAGAGCTGCTGTATTTGGCCTGATTTGGAAATAGGATTAATAGCATACATGAAATTACCAGAAAGTTTCAAATTGTATGAAGCCAGATAATTGAAGCACTCTTACACAATATTTTGATCTGATGAAAAAGTTATGGAGTGCTGCAATTGATTTTGTTGAACTTTGACGAAGCCATTGTCCAAAACACACAAAAAATAGATTGATTATTAATTGCTCTCAAACAAAGTTTGTAGCAATTATATTAGTCCTGTGTTCTTTTATATGCGATTTTTCGCGTTGCGGATTTTTTATCTGGCCCGTTTAAATTTTTGTCTTCAAAAACGGGATAAACAGTTAAAGACCGGAAGGCAATAAGTGGCTTTGGAGGTCTCTTAAAGTTTCGATAATTTTGACCCACCTTAGTCCCCAATCCCCTCACCCTCAGTCACTCCCCCCCCCCGGTCTAGCCTCCTCCAGCTGGCGATTTGACGAGTTGAACCCCTTCTCGTCCCGTCCAGCCCTCTCAGCCTCCCCTCCCCCCCATCACTTCAACCCCTCCCCATCACTTCAACCCTCCCCCCACACTACAGAAGCCAACGGTTCGCCGGTCATTTGCGAGTAATTCGACCGACGGCAGTCAGTTATGTTTATTATTTTTACTCTGTTTTTGGGCAACAAGATTACCTAAGATGTGAGAGCATTACTAAGAGACTTGAAATTATGTATACAAGATAGAAAGAACATGTAAAAAAAGTAGTGATGGGTGAAAAATGTGAAAGAAAAGTATTCAAATTGAGTGTGATATTTTGAAAAGAACTGAAGGTGTGCAATTATGCCAGGAAAATGTGGAAAATATAAGGGTTTATAAATTTTAGATTTTTGTCGCGATTACTCTGAAAACGAAACGAATTCCGAATATCATACACGCTTTTTCGAACGAAAATGATTTGAAAATGGGTTTAATTTGTGGACATATGGGCGTAGAAAACAGAGAGGGCAAAATTTCTGCAGACTGGTGGTCAAATTTTCTGAAAGATAGCTATCTGTTTTTTGTGTTGACATCAGCTGGATTAAATTAATGCAATTGGGGAATCTGGCTGTTGGAGTATTTCTCATGTAATTTTTGAAAAAACTGCACCAGTGTTATTTTAGGTTTATGTTTTATCTTGGATCTCATACGAGGAAAATACATTCTTTGATTATGATTTTGCCGAACATTAATGCTTCATTTATGAATCCTTTGTTCTCATCCAGAGATCCAACATGAAAATTTGGATTTCATATATTAATCACGAATGATTTCTCTGGTTTCATAGTAGTCTCGCTTTATTAAATTATGGAGAGTGTGCAATTATATATCATCCTTGTAAGAAATCAAAGAAACTTTAATCCGGAGTTTTAATAAAGAAGTATGACATTTATAACCGTAGGAAGGCATTTTTCCCTGATTTTCGTTTATTCGAGTAGATGCACTCAACTACTCCAGATGGGAGGCACTCTCAGTTGAGCTGCAGTCTCTGCCATTGGACGAACAGATTTCAGTGCTTGTTCACGCCTCCCTCGCTCCAAATGTCATTGGCCAATTTATCGCACAATCTGATAAGTTAGTTCTCACTTAATTTTAAAAACTAGGAAGAAAAAAAAGGATGTTAAATTTGAGTTGTGTGCAACACATTTCAGAAATTATTGGGAAATATAGTTCAAAATGGGTTGACATAATTGTAAAACAAACGGGATAGAGAAAACAGTTAGTTGAAAGGCCGCTCTACCGAAATACAAAAGACGTCTTTTGTACTGTCGTGTTCATTCAATCAGTTTTTCGATTCCAGGGTTAGGATGCAAGGAAAACTGCTTTTTTTGATTACAAAAGACTTGGGGCGAATAAGTGTCCTTAAAATGCCCAACATTGAAACTGATACTTTATGCATGCAATAACATAAAAAAGTTTTTGTAGAAGTTGTAAATAACCGCCTTCATCTCAACCGGCTATTATAGCCGCCCTATTTTTCACATTTCAAGATATTTATATTGCATTGGGCCACTCTCTTTTTGCTACTCAAGGAGGAGTGTTGGTTTTCATGGTTTTTAAATCATTGAACGCTGCGTTCATTGAACGACATTTCGACATTGAAAAGTGTTATTGAAAGAATAGCGCATATAGATTTTTGTAGAACTAAATTTTGATCATGCTGCAATAATATGTAACCCCTTGATATTGATACCAGTCTTTCTCGAGGCCTAGCAATGCGTTTCAAGTGAAAAATCAGCATTCATTATCAGTCTTTTTTGGTTAACTGATGGCTTTTTATAAACCTTTTTATTTTCGGATCTTTGATCTCATTCTTTTTCTAGAAACTCGCGTCTTTACCAAATCTTATAGTTCCGACTGCAACTATGGTTTTGTTAGTGATATTGGGACGTATCCAGGCGCGTCCGGAATTCTTCAATTTTATTGGTGGTTTTTTTATTAAGTGACTTGTTTATTTCTTAAACAAGTGCAAAAGATGACAAAATCAACCCATGTTTTCAATTTGTGCTGACCAAGCTGTTAATAAATACTTTTCATTGATGATAGAAATCAAGCATTCTTTCTGAGATCTTATTGACAAATGTCATCTAGCACATTTTTTCCAGTAGATTTAAATTTTAATAGTTGATGTATTTACCGTGGTACACTTGCCTGATTGTGTTGATGGCCTCTACTCCCTGATAGTCTTTGCTGATTTGGAGGTTGTTTCGTTGAAAAAGTCAGCGACAAAAACATTTTCTATATTTTGCTTTAAAAAACTCTGTTAGGCCGTCTAAAGTTTGTTTAATTTTGAACAAATATACAATCCAATAAAAGTTTATATTTGAAACTGAGTCGGAGGAACAAACATATGACAATTTTTTGTACAAAAAAATGTGAATAAAATGACGCTACCAAATGAAAGCAAATTTTATCAAAAAAAATAGGAAACTTCAGTTTGCTTTTTCCTCATTGCCATGAAACATAGTTTCAGACCTTAACAAATCATTTTTTTTTACTAATTGACAGAACCAGTTTTATAGAAGGCTATGCATTTATAATAGATTCGAGTTACGAATTGGTTTGATGGTGTGATAATGTGATTAAGCAAATTTCAGAAGTTCAATTTAGTTGTTTGCAATACTTCATTGCACGCTTGACAATTGTTTAGAAAATTTTTTTGCTCTTTTAAAAATTTTTGTTAGGTTTTTTTCTTTTTTGTTTTATTTAAGTTAATTTGGTACATTCGATCAAAAGAGTTTTAATATATGGATTTAAAGAAAGAAAGAAAGAAAGAAAGAAGGAAAGAATTAATTTCGTTGTTGAATAGATGTAAATAAACAAGCAACGTGGACAAATAACGAGATCAGAGCGATCATCTTTTTCAATTTGCCCAGTAAAATATTGACACGATGACTTGATATACGTTCGTTACATACATGCATAATATAGCAAACAAATTATTCAAATAGGATATCAATTCAATAAACTAGAAAAGCACATGTTCAACATTTTTGTTCACTTCAGTTAAAGACGAATCTAATTAGCTCATAGTTCGACACCAGATATGAGTTTTTCAATTTATGACAGAAACTTGTTACTTCAGCTTGACTACCATTCTCTAAATTAGCGGCAATTATCTGCATTTTCTTTTATTTGTAATATAGTTTAGCACCTCTATAAAGTATTGAATTGCGCTTCAGTTTTTTGTGAGATCTTGTTGTTCTCGTCTCTCATGAGATATGAGTTGAGAAAAATTGCATAGTGAATCATAAAATGTTGCAGGGAAAAACGTATATTTGACAGAAAAGGCAAGGCTGGATCATTAGTTTCCATTTTTTGCTGGAAAGCAACCTTTTCAAATTGTCCGTAGCCAGTTTTCAAAGGCCTCAAACGTTTTTTTTGTTTTACACAATGTGTTAAAATCTGGGGAGCTAAATGTATTATCAAACCTTTTTGATTTCTCCGTTTGATTCTTTTACTTTCATTTTTTTCGGTAGCTATAGTAGTTTTCTCATTTTTATAACAATAAAAAATAGCTCAAGCACAAGCTAATAACTATGCGTGCGCAGCAAGTAGTGTTTTTGTGAAAATCTCAGCGGTATAGTTTTTATATCCTGCCCAGCTTATCATAAATTAGATACAGGTAACATTTTCCACCGTTAAATGATTATCCCATTCTCATTAAATTATTTGAAATCTGAATATTTTTTTAAATTTGTTTGATTTCAGTTGCATAACTTAGATATTTTGAAATCCACAATTTTGCAGGATAATTGAGCGTCAGACTTTTGCAAGTACTTATTAGCGGATTAAGAAAGATTTTCTAACCAATAGCGGAAAATTTAAGCTCGATGGAATTCTAATTTTTTAAAGTGTTTTGATCTGTTCTCTATTAATTAAATCAGTAATATTGAAAATTCTTGTTTTTGTCGAGTGAATTTCATTTTTTAGTTGATTTGTTAATCCTAATCCGATTATGTTAATTGCTTTTTTTGTAGGATATTTAATTCTGCTAGGACTTTCAAAATAAAGCATCATCTTATGATATTTATCTCATATCTTGCTTTAACACCATTTTTGAAGCCTATAACGATATTGCTTCGCTCAGTTTTTTCTGGTAATCCTGTTGTTTTGATCAGATTAAAAATGAATATATATTTAAGGTTTTTGAACGGCCTCCTTGAAACGGATCCTAGAAAGTCAATTTGTTTTGAGCTTGCGTGTAGAATTTTCAGATGATGAAAATACTTTTTGAGCAATTTTTGAATGCAAAGATAAAAGATTTCTTCAAATTGTTATGAACAGGAAGCAAAAAATGAAACGAAATTTATTATGACTGGAATAATCGCAAACAATTTGTATTTTAGGTTTCTTATCGGTTCAATTTGAGTTGAATAAAAGTTGATTCCTATTTTTCCGGACAAGTAAACAATTTATTTTAGACTAAGTGTTCTGGTCTGGGTATAGTTTTCCATTTAAAGGCTCATTTGTAATGCAATCTGAAAATCTTCAATTATTTTGAATTACCCTATTTATCTGTTTTTGTTGTGGGAGATCAATGGTCGATTCGTTACCGCTATTCTTTGTTAGAAATGCATGAAAGATTTAGAAAAGTTTGTTAACATTTGATGAATTCTGTGAATGTGGCGAAAACATTTTAGCAACCACAAGAATGAACTATATTTAGTGCAATTCATGCAAGAAAAATTCAAAGTTAGTTGCACTGAATGAGATGTAAAATTTTGATTCTAAATTTCAAAAGGACGTCATTTTTTTCCATAGCAGTTTATAGATCCACCTAAAAATTTACTAAGATTCTTAAAAAAATCAGTTTCCAAATTTTGTGAATTGACAATTGCCCATTTTCACTTAAACTCTTGCGATAGTTCTCCGTATTGCAAAAACTCACCTTTTTGATCTAATTCACCGCTAAAAGTAACGGCTCTTATCTTTTTTACTCTAAATCACCATTTTTCTCAATTTGTTTCGTAATGAGGGATCGGCTTGAAATGTGAAGATCAATTGAAGTGCTTCCTAATCAGTGCTTGGATAAATGTTTGGATAATTGAAGTGCTTGTTTGGAAACAAGGTCATTTTAATAAACCAGTTATCGGGAATTGATATTTAATTGAAATGATAGAGGGGTCTAATCGATATGAAATGGTACGAGATTGAAGTAATGGGGATAAAAAGACTGAGCAAGAAAACTGGTCAGTGTCAGGACAAAATATCCAGAGAACCAAAATACTCAAAATCTACTAAAAATTTTACCCTATAGTTAAAATAGTCAGAAAAACTATTTAGCAAAATATTGCCTAAAATAAGCCATTTATGGTAAAAAAGTATATTTACCAAGATTTATTGTAAGATGTTCATTTGGCCATGCCTCAGCGGCCCCTGCTACTTGACATAGAACTATCAGTACCAAACACGGGATCAAATATCCGCTGAAGTATGTTAAAGCATTTTTGCTATACCGACAGCTAATTCCATTGCTAATTGGGTTATTAAAAGAAAAAATTCAATGGGATTATATTGGGTTTTATGGCATTGGGTAATTTGGAATTAGGTAAATTTGCATCAAACCTTCAAAATCATCCGTGATTGTAGGGACCTTTTTAGTTGACCCGTTTCAGATCCTACACTAATGCTGTTGTGCTAACCATATGTAACTTTCTGGGAGGCAACATCGATTATGGCATGTCTCAACCGTCCAATTACGAGTTAGAAAATAACAATGCCATCTACAGGAACGAAGACAACAGTTGTTTCTGCAGTGTTAACGATTGCAATAATCTCAAAACCGCTCTCAGAAGGTAGGTATATGGGTTTACTACATTTTAATAGAAAATTGTTTCATCTTAAAAAGTAAACAGCTAAGAAAACATAGTCAGGCACTTACGACCAAACCTTTGAGACTAAAATGTGGTTCCGATATTAGTCCGACCCCAAAAATATTGCCCAGAGATCACTGGTGGGTCTATAGTTTTTAACATAGCTAACTTGCAGTGCCTGTAATGGAACATTATCAATATATTTTTGCATGCAAAAAGTGAAACACTGCAATAAGTACACAAAGTCTAGTTAGTATTGAAAAAAATATCTATACAATGCTTCTAAAGGCGTTGCTATTTTTTTATTTCAGTGCGGACTTTGTGCCCTCCCGAGGCGACCTTGTGGCCCTGTTATGCAAAGTGACGCAAGCAGACAGGAGTTTTGTATTGAACTACGTCCTGTCTACACAGTCATGCATTTCTCTACAGCCAGCAGTTTTTATCAAACAGTTCTCTGGGTTAGAACTTAATATTGGAATGTACTGACCCCGTTAGAACAAATCACTTTGTTCTCAATTGGATTACATGGAGCTATTCAATGCTTCCCTCATTTGTATGAGTGGTTAGAACTAACTACAGTCTTTGAACACCAAAATTGTCAGCACACGAGAGTTCGAACAGCTCGAGACAGGCACTTTGAGACCAAAATGTTGTTTCGATATTCGATATTCGATAGATGTCCGCAAAAATATTGCCCAGAGATCACTGGTGGGTCTATAGTTGGGTGGGTCACTGGTGAGCTGATACATCATTATAGGCTGTAGTTTATCTGCACATGATATTTGTCCGCTTAAAACTACTTAGAACCGAAGACTATAGTTCGTTTTTAATATGTCATTATAATGTGTCAGCTCTAACGTTATCCCACTCAGAAGAAAATTGGGATCTTTTCCGTTTGGTTATAAATTCTTATACCTTTCAATCACGTTTTTTACACAGATGACAACTTGCTCGCGTGACATCTGACTTGCTTCAATCGCCGTTTCAACTGAATCGGGTTTAACTGAATAGGGTTTCAACTGAATCGGATTCAATTAAATTAGCACAAAATTGTGAAAACGATCAAGGATATCAGGGCAAAATAAAACAAAACCAATTAAATCGATAAAGCCCAATGATTCAGACATTCTGCATTAGGTTTTAAGAGTTCATTGGAGCTGTTGCTAGATAGCATTAGTATCAAGCTCGAAAGCTTCTAATTTTCAAGCCGAATTGAGGGTAGTTGTAAAATTATCTAAATGAAACTGCACTCAAAATCAGAACACTTTTTGAAGCTTAGCAAATAAGGCTGTCAATACTTTTTTCCAGTTTCAATCCCGGTGGCCGTCAAGGAGGCCTGTTTCGACATTTTGGCCTGTTTTTGGCTCTGCAATTTTGGTCAATGATTGTTCTCGGCCGTTTCGGTCCGCTCGTTAAATCTGCTTCTCGACTATAGTGCCACTATTATGGATTCAATCAGTTGCAGAAACATCAAAGATTTATCACACTCCAATAAGGATTTAAATACCTCTAGATTTCATTGAGATTGTTATTTAATGCATTTATATGGTTTCAGTCATTGCAGTGTGAAACAACAGATGGAAATTATTGAGATGATGCGAGATGAATTGGGCCCGATCTTCTCCAGATGTGGCGGAGTAGGCGGAATGGGTGGCTGTGGCGATGCCGCCAATCCTTTCAACGCATGTGGGAAACTTTGCGGAGCAGATTTGTGTGACGATGCACGCTACTGCGTAAGAATTGTTCACTTCCTCATATTGAATTTTATGGTAAAAAGTTTTAAATTTAGTTCAAGTCAACTATTTTGTGTATTTTAATACTAGTCCATTTTTGAGTTGCTTTACATAATTCTGTTTCAACTCACAAAAAAAAGAAATCGACTCTGATTGATTCACATCTGCCAATGACAGCTCATGTAAAGTAAAAAATATGCAATTTCGAGAGCTATTTCAAATTCAATCAAAAATTCTGGAGGCTTTAGTATGACGAAATTCTGCAACCAATTCCCAGAAAACAGAAGTGAGGAAAAAAGTATGAATTAGATTTCTCGATTAAATGCGATAAACAGCTATAACATAGACAAATTTTGCACTGGAGGGTACAGACAACGGGGTCAGATACCCTTACTCTTTAGTATGCAGTCGAAACTATCTTTTTTGCCTAATACTCTGTTGGTCTGTTGATAGGAGACATCCAGTTCGTGCTGTCAGTGCAGCAACTCAAACACTCAATGCAGCCTCTTGGACTCATTTGAGAAAGAGAGGGAGTGTTTTGCCAGGGAGATGATGTCACTCATTGATATGCCACTTGTGTCCTCTTCAACTGTCGGACACACCCACTGTTGCGATAAAATATCAACGACTCACCCTCACATGTAAATATTGCAAAAAAAACTCACAGAAAAGGAAATGTTAACACCTCACAAGCATTATTGGAAAAAAATGAATTTCTGAATCAGACACCCCCCATCTGTTAGCATACGGCCACCAGATTTGAACTGTTTTTTCCTTAAAAAAATATAAATATTGCCGTTTTTGCATGATATTTTTCGGGGAAAAGGATCGAAAAACTCTTCCGTTTTGTGACCGATATGACTATCTTTTTGGACGGTTTTTAGGAGGCTATGACATATATTTATTTCCCTCTCCTTTCAGCAACAGTTCATGCGAAAATAACCGCGGTAAAACGAACCGGAACAAAGTTGTTTGGGAAGTAGGAAAAATAACAGAAAAGTTTAACTCATAAACGCTAAAGGTAAAAAATCACCTTTAAATAACGACCAAGAACGTTCATCTCATAAATAATTCGGTTATAACGGTTCATAGACACGCGTACATGGTCTGATCCTAAAAATAAATGGTAATGAGTATGCGATATGTTATGCTATGAAAATAATTAACGCTCGAAAAGACATATTTATTTGCATAATCATGCGGGTGAAAACAATAGTGATGTTGCAATACTGTGAACCTGACAAAAATATGTGAAATGCGATTTCGTTGTGAGTAAAAACAACAGCTGATATCTATATATTTAATCGTTGTTACTCCTTTGAACTACAATTAGGTTTGCAGTCTTTAGCGCATTAAGGATTTTAACGATTTATCCAAAAATCCCAGTAACAGTTGACCTGTCCGACCAAACGCAAACGTGAGGATTGATTATGATAAGGTGTACAAACCAGTGCTGTCGACAAAACTGTTGAGAGTTTTTAAGATTGCAGCCCAGAAAAACTGAAAATTATCACTGCTTTTGATTGAAAAGTTTCCTTGTCATCAAATCTAGACAGGTAATGATAGTTATTTGTTCTATGGAAATTGAGCATTCATAGTGATTTCAGCGATTTTCAAAACAGTAAAATATTTGCGAGAAAGGAAAAAACAAACTCAAAATTTGGTTTCATTTTTGGAAATAAAGAATCTGACACACCATCCGCTGGAATATGGCCACCAGAGTTTAACTATTTTTCCTTTAAAAAATATTTCCTTTTTTTGTATGGTAGTTTTCGGGAAAAGGGTTCAAAGCTCGTCCGTTGTTTGATCACTACTGTCATTATTGATGGTTTTTTTAACTATTCCAGTGGATGAATTAACCTATTCCACGGGATGTATTTCCCCCTCCTCCACCAACAGTTCATGCCAAAGTAACCGCTGTCAACTGAACTGAAATAAAATTTTTGAGAAGTAAGAAAAACAACCGAAAGAGTCACCTACTAAAAACTAATGATAAAAAATTCAGCTTTAAGTGACAACAAAGAACCTTCACCTCCTAAGTATTTTGGTTACGACCGTGCATAAACCTTCATAAATTGTCAGATCCTAAAAACTAATTATAATGTCTAAGCGATCTGTTATGCTAAGCAAATTTTCAACCAGTGATAACACAATTTTTTGCGGGATCGAGCTGATGAAAACAATAGTGATGTTGCAATAGTATGCACCTCAAAGAATATGTGCATTTCATATTCTTGCACATCTCCATTCGATTGTAAGTAAAAATTACAGCTTAAGTTTCATATCATATAAGTATTAACTTTCATAGTAATATTTTGCTCCGTGTTGAAGTTATAGCTTGATCAATGTGCAAGCCGGGCTAATTTAGCTTCTGTTTTTTAAACATTCTGTTGTGTAATTTGTTTTCTTTAGATTCTGTCGTTTACTAATATTTCGAAAATGTACTGGCTAGATCTCAGTTTTGGGGACGTCATAAAAATTCCGTACGAGCTTTAACAAAATTAATTTTCTGTGTTCACAAAGCAAAGATAGTTACAAAAAATCAGAAGATTCAAAAACAAAAGTTGCTGCTCCCCGCCATTCCTAGCGTTTATTTTTTACAGTTAAGTTGATTAGACTTATTCTTGCAGTCAGTTCCGTTACAAATCTGCTGACACGACCTTTGACTAATTTTTCTTTAACATTTGATTGTGGTGGCAAAATAATTGTTTAAATACAAAAATACAAATTAGTAATTTTTAATTACTAATAAAAAGTGTTTTGCTTCTTTTCAGATCGATCTATATAGCGCCCTAGAGTTTATCACCGTATGAACTCACCTCTCGGTTATTTAAACCCGCAATTTCATCAGCCCGAAATCGTTTTAAATACGCACTATCATCTATTTCAACGTTCAAATGAACAATGAGCAAAGCTCTATATCGAAGGATTTCGATAACCTAAATTATCTTATCGTCAAGTTAGCGGCATTAAAAAATTTGTGTTTGTTTGAAATCAAAAAATAATCACGAAACGCTTTTTTAAGTTTGCACCTTTGGTCAAAAAAGTTTGCTTCAGAAGCCTGACTGTGTGAGATTAGATAAAATACTTTTAAGTCAGGCATAAATGAGCAGATCAAAACAAAGTAAAACCGTGTTAAACGAAGTCTTAATGAAATCTAGATCAAAATTTTTAATGACAGCAGTGCGGTGCAAATTTTACGTAAAATTTGCAAAGTTGTGTTACCGATTACGGTTAGCATCATACAATTGATTCATTGGATCAAACCTGCTAACATTTCACCATTTGAGGCTTCGGAGTAACTCTGTGAGGGCGCAATCTGGATGCCATCTCAAAAATTTTAGGATGAATTGTCTACTTAAATTAACACAAAAACCAAAATTAGTTCAATTACAAAACTATCATTAACTGTATGGAATTTAATATCAGTTTTGTCTTTATGAACATCATTCAAATTCTGAATCTTTTATTTGTAGCCTTGATAATTTTTCTCCTTTAGCTTCAGACTTTTGTTGATGATCTGATACTTTTTCAAAACATCGAATAATATTATTTTTTTGTGCGGCAGTATCTTTTTTGCAGAGTAGTCAATCTAACACACCATCCGGTGGAATATGGCCGCCAGATTTGAACTGATTTTCCTTAAAAAAATAAATTTGACCGTTTTAAAGTGTAATTTTCGGAGAAAATGGTCCAAAGCTCTTCTGCTGTTTGATCGCTACTATCATTCTGGATGTTTTTTTAACACGATAAGAAAATTTTTATGTATTTCTGTTCCTCCTCCTTCATCAGCATTTCTCGCTAAAATTACCGCAGTCAACCGACCCGATATTTTTTAAGAAGTAAGAAAAACCACCGAAACAGTCACCTCATAAACACTAAGAATCATAAATCAACCTTTAAGTGACGACCAAGAACCTTCATCTCCTAAATACTTCGTTTATTACCTTCCATAAAACTGCATAGTGTCAGATCCTAAAATTTAGTCGTAATGTCTATTCAAAATGTTATGCTTAACAAATTTTTCACCAGCGAAAGCACAATTTTTGCTGAAACATGTTGATGAAACCAATAGTGATGTTGCAACAGTGTGCACTTGAAAAAACGTGTGCATTTCATATTCGTGCAATTCTCCACTCGATTGTAAATAAAAACCACAGCTTACGTCTATATACGTAATCTTTATTACAACCTTCTGCACTTTGGTTCGAAATAGTGGTTTTAGGTTTTCAAAATTTATGCGACAATCTATGTATATGTAATCTATGTGGTGCGCGACATAATGCAAACGTGAAGAATGATTACGAGCAAGCCGTGGAAACCCGAACTGTCGACAAAAATGATTACAAACGTTTTTGAAAAAAATTTAAAGCAGAATCGAAGTTCAACTATGAGAAATGTTTACTAGACTCAATCATCAAATCACATTTATTAGCTCGCAAAAAAACGTTTTTGTAAAAATTCGAATAAAAATTTTGAAATTAATGGGATACAACTTGTTCCCCTTCCTGATTATTGAAAGCTATTTGTTTTATGATATGCATAAGAATTTGTGAAATCAAAAGTTTCATATCATAACATTCATAATTATCAGAGTAAAATCTTGCTCCCTATTGAAAGTGAAACTCAATCAATATGCAAGCCGAGCTAATTTATCATCCGTCTTTTAATATGTTCTGTTATGTAAACCTATTGTCTTTAGATTTTCTCGTCTGTTATTTTTTCAAATTTATGCTGGTTATAAATAAGTTTTGGGAAGTCATAAAACTTTGTAAGATCATTAAGAAATAGATTCAAAACCAAAAGATTTTGCTCACCGCTATTTCTAGTGTTTATTTATGAGATATATTGCTGCGGTCAATTCCATTACGAGCCCTCTGACGTGACCTTTGACTTTTTTTGCTTGTTTGAGGATTTTAGTGGCAAAAAGATGTGTAAATTCAAATTAGTAGTTACCAATAAAGCAAAGTTGTTATTATTTCTTTTCAGATTTATATAACGCCTTAGACTCTAGCACCGTATAAATCCACGTCTCAGTTACTTAAACCCCAAGTTAAACAGCCGTAATTTAGTTCAAATACAAAGTTTTTATCTATTTCAACGTATCTACTTACGAACAAAAAGCAAAGCTAAACTTCAAAGGACTTGAGTCACGTGATTTATCATAACTTCATTTTTGCGGCATTATAAAGTTTGCGTTTGTTTGAAGTCAATTACTAATGACGAAACGCCTTGTTAAGTTCTTCATTAGTAGTATTCCTTTTTAACAATCCTGACCTCTTCGCAAGTTTGGAAAAATATTACTTTTAGGTCAGGAATAAAGGAGCGAACCAAAACCATTGAACTCCAGATCAATATTTTTAGTGGCAACACGGCTGTGCAAGTTTTACATCTGAAATTTGCAAAATCATCTTTCACTTAGGGTTCCAATATTGTGGCTGACGCCTTGGATCAAATTTTTTATCCAGTCACGATGTGAGGCTTCGAAATAACTCCGTGAGGACGCAATGTGGACGTCATCTCAAAAATTGTAGGATGGATTGCCAACTTAAACTGGCAGCAACCGTACGGAATTGAATATCAGTTTTTTCTTTGTCAACCTCCATCAAGTTCTGAATCCTTTGCTTGAAGTTTTGACACTTTTTCCTTCTTTCGTTTCATATTTTTGTTGAAGCTCTGATATTTTTTCAAAATATTAAAGAATTTCATTTTTTGTGTCTTTTTGAAAATAAGTCAAAATTTCCCAAATTACGAGCATGGATCCGCTAAACAAGGCTTCTGCTCTGTAGCGTATACTCACCACTCCATTAGTTCTGACAAATCCTTCATTCACTGCTTCACTTTGACTCCAGGCTTTGAGAAAACTATAAGCGGACATTTCAAGAACACTACCGCATATTTGATAAAGTATGATTGAAATTTAAGCCTGTTATTTTTGAATCTAAGAGCTATCTAATGTTTTTGAACTTCTTCTTTAGTTATTTGTCCAACAACAATATCGAAGGAGTTTTCTATGTCCGGCGGGTTATTGAACTTAAAATCTGGGATCATTTTAAGAGACTGGGGCACTGCATCGTTTTCTGATACAAGTGAAAACAGCAGCACAGTAACATTGGTTTTCGATGGCTTATTGAAAGTTCTTGTCAGGGGCAAATTCAAAATCACGCAAAATCTTATTGGGCGTTTACTATGGTGCAAAAGTTCCTAATGCTGCAAATAATCGCCCGTACGTTTTTTGTTAGTTGTTTTGAAGGATAGCATACAAGCACGCAGGAGCAGTACCAAATAATTATAAATGGAGAGTGTAAATTTCTGATTTTTGGCGGTAACTTATGAGTTTAAGATTTTTGGCGGTAACTTATGAGTTCCGTCTTCTGGCTAAATTTTTAATCATTGGTGATCTGCTATCGTATATGGATAATCAAAAATTAAGATTCGCTCCGAGTCATTTCTTCCGCTGTCAAACTGTAAAAACACTTTGATCATATCGAATAAATCAGTATGCTGGTTCATGCGTTGAGATTATATGCATATTCTTCTTTAAACGCTTAGATATTCGTTTTAAGTTCTTTTTGGACAGGCCGCTGTGGCCTAATGATATTTCGCTGCGTCAATTTATTATTATTATTGATTAAAATAATCGTTCCTGTGTCGCTATATCCCACACTGTAAGGCCATTTTTAAAAAGTTTTGCATACGTTTCGTTGAATTGAAGAGTTAAAATGGACAAAATCGTCCACGTTATTTAGCAGGCGCGCTGGCTCGTAAAGCACCATTGGGAGATACGAAAAAGGAGGCAGTGGGCAAGAAAAGAAAAAGAGACACTCATGCACATGTATCAACTTATTAATCACATTTTGACTAACCTCTGAATTCCAGATTTTTGCGTTTGAATGACTTGTCGTGAAAGATCTCTGTGTGATGTCAGGTCATCTTCAGTGTACGTTCCTCCTTTGCAACTGGACAGTGGAGAAGATTTGCATGATTGCATTGCTCTGCAGTGCTCTGAGTGTGCGTGTCCTCAACACAGTTGTAAGATAATATTTAACGTTTTAATCGCTCTTGAATGAAGTTCATAGCAATTATTGTAAATGTATGTATCTTTTCGCTTATTAAAGAATCAAAGAGGGCCTAAACAACAAAAAGTGCAAAATGTGCACAACAAATTTTGCGTTTGATTTTTTTTTGTAAAATAAGAGAACATCGCCCTTAAATAAATGCTTAGAATAACAACTGCTTCCGATGGTAGAGCTTAAAATGCGCTGAACCTTTCCGTTTTATATAGTTTAACTGAGAGAAAAAATTAATTCAATCAGCTTAAATCCAATCATTTCTCCGACCCTCTATCCAAACAAGTCTTTGAACAAAAGTTGCGCTAATTTACATTCAAAAGTTTAATATCGGATAATTTGGAGTGAATTGAAGATCTTTAATATTGTATTTAATTATTGTTTTCGCTTAATTTATGGTTTATAAAATCCAAAATATGTAAATTAAAAATAACCACCTAATAAAAGTTACATTACTGAATTTTCTAATTCGAACAGGTTTTCCGAAAATAGTACAATCTATGTTTCGGTTTCCCTTAGATAATCCGACCGTAGATTTATTTGAATCCTGGGACCTTTCTGTCAATTGAAATTCTTTTATACCGTTTAAGTATTTCTGATATCATTTTACCCTTGAAATTGCTCTTCGACGTCTCTTTTCTAATTGTGATTTAAAGTATATTCATTTTCATATAACTTTTTGTATGATTTAACCGTTTCTCCATCTTGACTTTCATTTTAATGCTACAACGAGGACATGGGTACGTTGGTTTTTATTGAATGGCATATTGCTGATTATTATGATGCTTTAATTAGGCTGTCTTTTGTCTGTCGTTGAATAATAAAAACACTTATGGATACTTTGCATTGGAATTACACTGGCAAAGTTTTTTCGTTAATAATATTCCTGGCATAATTGTTTATGGTATTGAGAAGACACTTTTTTTGCGTCAGTTTATCTATTTTTCAGTTTTTTAATTCTCTCAAAAGAATAAGAGGGTAAAAAATTAATACTGAATTGCAAAATAATTGAAAAGAATTTCTGCTGTTAGAGGTTTCTGATAACGGATCAAATGTAAAGATCTGATCGATGATTCGATGATGCAATTTTACTGATAACTTTAATCAGTTGAAGTTGTTCTTATAATTCTCTATTAAAAAATAAACCTAAGTACCTGCATTTATCGATTGGTCAAAGGCAGTGTCCTTTAAAAAAGACGCTGAGAGCAATCAATAGTTTGTCATTTTGTCATTTTTTAAAACCATTTTCTCCGTTTTCCCCCACATTTTTGGTTAATTTCTTTCGTTTCATATACTGGTCCCTATTCTTGAAAGCATCTTCAGCCATTTTTGGTGCTTATGCTTTTTTGTCTATGCAAACAGCCAAAAATTACAGTTGTTTGCTACGATATCACTAAATTTGCTGATATCAATATGACACTTGATTGCAATGGCCCAAATAAATTTCCATGAGGAACACTATGATTTAAAATAGCTCAGTTTGATTTTGTGACATCATTTTGAACAAAATGTTTTTTTGTTACGAACCAAAGTGGTTAACAAAAATATTGAGTTCTCTCCGAGGCCATTTTTTTCTTTTTACTCAGAAAGAGGTCCAAAGATATCTAATTCTAAGTTTTAGCTATATGTTAACAAAAATTTGGAAATTAATTCTTTTATGAACACAATAGTTTATAATTTCACTAAAGGATATTTTATAGAGACACTAGTTTTTGTCTTAATGCAGAAGTCTCCTTTTAGTAACGAGGCTATTAGCTTAGAAAGGGCGAATTAGTTAACTGGTCGTTCAATAAATTTGCTAAAATTGGAGTGAATTAGAGGGATCGATAGTTTTGTGGTCCTAAACTGCCTCCTTTCTTATAAAAAATGTATTATTAGCGCTTTTGAAAAATTTAGGCATTGTGATCGTGTTTCTGCATCCACTACTTGCAAAATGCTAAATGATTTTCAATTGACAGTATACAACCTTTCAGTTCGATGCAGCTAGATAAGTGTGTTCGGTTGTAAAATTAGATTATCTATAACTTTATACGATTCTTTTTTGGTGACTCTGGAGCCTCTGATTTCCATCTTTTGACATTAGAGTTTTATCAATTGTTGTTTTGATGTAAATGATTTGAAACAGACATTCTGACAGCCTCTAAGTTGATACAATGAGACTTGTTTAGTTTTTCGTGTAGCAAGAGCATGACTTCACTTATTTAAATAATTGACAATAGGCAAATGAGATTAAAAGTTTAAATTCATAGACATTGCGTCATTTGACGGGTTGGAACATTATGCGATCGCACATTGCCTCGAAAAATTTGATTTTAAAAAATGATGACCATGATATACTACTGATTTTGTTGCAAAGAATTTGAAGCAAAGAAGCAGTAAGAGTTTTTGACCTCATAGACCTTTTGCTCTTTCATTAGTTTTTGCAAACATAATGATGGTTGTACTATGCATCCCATCTTAAACTGGCCAGTTGTGATGCAAAAAAGGGGGTCTTGAAAAATGGGGTTATCCGGATAACCCCAGTTTTCAAGTCCAGTTCACATTTTTGCGGATCATTTGACTATTTGATAACCTTCGTTGTTTAAGGTCAATCTCGTAGCAGAGTGGACTGTGGGGTGGATCTGTTGCAGAGAAAGCTGGACAATCTGGTTCTGCAGAAGTGTTTTGGGGAGAGACGGATGGCAGAGATACTGGAGGAGAGGACAGAGGCTATGCATTGCCATATTATGAGCATAGAGGAGGAGCTCAGAAAAGTTCTGATGCACGTCGAGAACTATATGTGAGTTAACCATTGCCTATTT